>NW_028279548.1:0-279252 GCF_059751315.1 Micrasema longulum | reverse complement strand
TACTTTCTACGGAGCAGAAGGGAGCGTCGAAAAGTGTGTGATTTATAATGGATAAACACCTTTGCTAATGAAAATGTCGTGTTGCAAGTTCTCGTGAAAGAGACTAAGCATACGTTTTATTAATTATTTAGGTAATACACTGCAGTAAGGAAGTTGTATCAGTTAATATACAGTTTGAAACAGACATTTTCCAGCCGAGTTTAGGAAGGGTTAAATATTACAGTATGGACACGTAAGTGGTGTCCGTAACAAAACAAGATATTCGGTAAAGTTCAGAATACAGAAACTTCAACTGCATTCTTATTTTTTTTACCTGTCATAATCAGATAGATAACCTTACAAATTACGGTATGAATCAGGCACTTATATATTTTTTTTACTTATACTAAACATCACATTAATATTATTTTATACGATTTCGATGATTTCCCACTTACCTTTACCAAAAGGAAAATAAGAAACAGGATCCTTCAACTCTGGAACGATCGTTATTTAAGTGAACTTACCGTAAGTATTACTAAAATGTTTTTCCCTACAATTTTCCATCCCTTTAATTTCAGGAGAATGCGGAAAGCTGGCTACAAGCTCACCCAGATTCTCACGGGTCAGGGTGGGTTCGTGAGCTACCTGCATCGCTTCAAGCTCTCGAAGATCGACAGCTGCCCATGTAACGATGAAACATCTCAAGATATCCGTCACCCGTTGATGCATTGCCCCTTTTTCAGCTATCAAAGACAACAGCTGGAGGCGCAATATTGAAACCTGGGTGAAGATCTTCGCGACATCCTATTGGCGATAGATAATAAAGAATTTACACGAGAGGTAGTATCATACATGGTCAATATAGTGCAGGCAATTGGTAAAATAAACCAAAGTAGGGAACAAAATGCCGAACACTCTTCTAGTGGAACGGAAAGCCTGTTGACAGGTGGTTTTCTCTCCCATGAGCAAATGCTGAGAAGCTCCTGATTGGTCTACATTAGAATATTCTTCCTGATCCCAACAGTTTAGCTACATTCAATAATATGAAGGCTTTCTGGAGATCAGATATTTACTCAGTAAAAATAAATTGTTGCCTTTACTTATATACTTGCATAACAAAACGGAAAAACAACTACAATCAGGTTGCAATGATCTAGCACATAAAACTGCGCAAAAAAATATTTTAAGTGTTTTACAAGTTATTAGTTCGAAAAGAGGCGTTGCTGATCTGAAAATAATAAAACACGCATTTTATTTCAAATGCAATGGAAAATTATAAGTTAAGGATATAAGTATTTATCAAGAATAGATATAAGCAAGAATATTACTTCCACTACCTTCTATAAAAAAGACTGACGAAAAAGAGTTTGTTGAATAAAAAAAGAAGGAAAAACATGGACACTAAAATAAGACGGATGATGAAGATATAAATGGGATATTTGAGCACATAAATAGCTCTCCAATAATGGAATCTCATTACTGCCGCTATAGAACGCAAAATAAATATTAAGAAGGTTCATTACACGTAACACTAATGTATCGTCTTCACAAGGAAAAAAGTGAAGAACTTCACGCAATGCCTGAAAAAAAGGCTTTTTATGAAAACATTTTTAACAATAAATTCAATTTGGAGTTTCACCAACCGAAGTGAGATTTATGTTTAACTTGTACTTTACATCACAGTATGAAAGGCACCGAGGAACAAGCTAATTTAGAAGCATTTGCAAAGCACAGACATGAAATATCCTTGTCTGGACAAGGATAAAAATAAAATGATAACAACTGTGCTTTTAAAGCAAAGATAATGTTTTGTGCTCATTTGATTTGCAGGTAGGTACCTTGCCATGTGGAAATATCTCTACTTCATTTTACAAAGGATAACGAAATATTCCAAATTTTACATTTTTAACATGAAAAATAAACAAGGCTATTCTTATGTTTGGGATAAAGGAATTGGTAAAAGAGGTGCCAATGAGGTGTCTCCTTGCACTTATAAATTGAAGACCACTGCCGGGGCAAAAAATACACTATTCGTATTGACAACTGCGTGGCACAAAATAAAAATATATTCATTAGTTGTATGTATTTATACTTCTCAAAACATTTTGATATGGAAACTATAACTAACAGCTACCTCATTGTATGGCCCACAAAATCAGAAGGTGATTTAATGCATAGTGTCATTGGAAAATAAATATCAGGCTGTTAAAAGGTGATCCATTGTTTGTATCACGTTTGTACAATCCAAAATTGTCACAGTCACAAAAAGTGCCAAAAAAACCACTGTAATGATACATGACACGATTGACATGACAAATTAATGATTTTTTTTATTTGTACATAGTAGCAATGGCAAGTGGAAACCAAATTACAATAAATAATGATTGTGATAAAGTAATTTGGAATAGCATAAAAATTAAAAACGCGACTTAAATCGAACCTGGAATAATTGTTTACAAAAATAATAACCGTGATTATTCATTTAAAAGAATCGATACTTTTAAAAAAATGCGCTAAAGTCAAATTCCAATTCAATTAACACCTTGCCATAGTGCACCGATAGAAATAATAAACGACAAAATAAAATACCTTATATTTATATTATATAGAAATAATAAATGGAATAATATAATATAGATTATATTTTGACACCAGCAATATTCTGCCATATTAATTTATGACCTTAAATCCCTTTGTGAATATTATGTTATTTCAAAAGTTTATCAGAGCTTCTATTAAAATTTTAAAAGAAGCAAAATTGCGTAACTTGTTCAAAATGGGCCTCGAAATGAATAATGATAATTTTCTTTCTAAAAAAATATAAAAAATCTTATATTTGTAATATTAAATAAAGTTTTATAATTAATAATCGTATTCTTATACCCTTACTTTCCTACTAACAGACAAAAATAATCGGAAGTAATCTCAATGGCTTCAATGCAACACTAAGACAATGTGAAATAATTGTAAAAAATCAAATTTGTGTTTTGTTTTTTAATATTATATTTACATGTTTCCCAAGAATACTTTTTTCCTGAAGTAATATAGAAAAAAAAGTGTTTTTCTTTTATAAAGTATGTTATATAAATTAATTGAGATTAAGAAAAACGCAAGTCAGCCTTTATCTCCAAACTACAATTTTCAAATTGTTCTAGTGTGGCATTACTGTAGCGATATATGTTTTTTAATAAAAACAATCATAATTGTAATTAATTAAAACGTGTTATGAAGAGAAAAAACGAACATTTTCCATCAATGTTATTGAAGAGTTTGTCATAAACAAACAATATTGAAAACATTAAAAAAATCAAAACCACACGTTTAGTTGTGGTTATTTAAAAAAAAAAAATGAGTATATATTTTCTTTTCTACAGATTCTTACGTATCTCTATGCGTGGTATATTATAATTTTATTTAATGCAGCCTTTAACAGTGATTTTCGCTGAATGGCTGTAACTCTTCACATCCGGTACAATCCCAAACTTTGCACTCAAAAATATTATTACCCCGTAGTAAGCCAGCAAAATGTTTTGTTCGAGTGTGGAAAAATTTTCTTCAAACTCAAAATGGATGCCGCGGAGGGGTCGTTAGGGAATCATTGTTTGCAAGCACTTGTGAGACATAAATGCTTTATTCAAATGCAAATGGTGAAGTGAACATTTGCTAGCAACGGCTTTAAATGTTTCGAAATAAACGATTCACATTTCGGGTGAAATATTATGCTAACACCCCCCAAAACTCGTGGCTTTATATTCCTTGCGCTTTATAAATATTGTTATTTGATTTTTATATTTCAAATCACCGCTGTTTGTGCAGTTAAATTGCAATCATTAGCTTTATGAGATGCAAGTGTCTTTTTTACGGAAGTTTTAAATTCATACAGGTTGTTAATAATAAAGAAAATGACGAAGTCTAGTGGTTTTTTTAAATACTTCTTAATTTGTTGGCAAAACTAAAGTAAAAATAAATATTTATTTTTTATGTATCGCATATATCAGCGTTATAATTGTTTTATTTTTGAAATTACTCCACGTGTAACGTCTCAAGTACTCTTCCCTTCTTCTCGGTAAGTTCTGCTGATTGGTCAATTAACCAACCGTAATCCGGAAATCTATCAAAATTTTCTTATAATTGGTTGAACTATTGACGTCATGCATAGTAGTTCGTTTTTATTAAAATCATTTTTATAATTTTCGTACATTTTAAAGAAACTTTTCCGTATAATTAATTGAATGCTTTAATTTTTACCGCGCGTAATACATTTTTTTTCAAAACACATAAAAAATGATAATCCTCCTTTCTGAATCCAGTGTTGCATAGAGCACTGCATTTGTAAACCAAATGCAGCATTCATAAAAATATTTTTTTTTATGTAAGATTATAAAAATATTTTCATTTCGGTTGTTTGAAAACGTGTCGGATTGTACCTTATTTGTAGCAGCATTGTCATTAAGCTACCAACCATCAAATACATTATTAAGAACATTCTTAATATGATATATAACTTGCAAGATCTATAATCTGGATAGCAACCACGGATTACAGGAGTATTGGCCAGGGTGAGTTGAGATGTGTAAAGAATTTGAAAAACCCCTTCAACACCTTCTGTTGGCTACATTTGATTTATTCAATTGTTCAATTGAAAATATGGTGGATCTCAAAAGACTACCAAAGTACTTCAAACTACAGAATCCAAGAGTATGGAATTATTGCCTGAATGATCAACATCGAAATCCAAGAAAAACTCTTTCGACTTCCTGTAATTTTAATTGTGCGGGATCGATTTGATTTTTCAGACCAATCAGAACCGTTTGGGCATGAGTTAAGTGTAATAATTTTAAAGGGCTCAAGATGCATGATGTGTATTATAAGCTTAATGATTTTATTTAACAAAACCAAACCTGCTTTATTGTTACGCAAAAGCATTATGAAGCAAAGTTTTGTTAATACATAACGTTTCTACCTCTCGAATACAATTAAAACGCGTGTTCAGAGAGGGCATTCGTTTTACATTATTTTTTATTTATGTACATTAACAGGATGACTGGATTTCAACCCGCCATAGCATATATAAAAAGTCATTTACTTATTATTGGACCTTACTTTCCTTAGCTCAAGTCTTAAGTTTGGGAGATGTGTAATTTTTTATACTTTAAATAGGTGCGAAGGTTTTCACGGTCACTGTTATCAATATTATGTATCTTTTTTGGGTGATAAAACACACAGTTTTCCCTGAAGATGGCTCCTGCAATGGTAGCCGAAACGTCGGATCAAATCCAACATACACGGTACCACCCAAAAAAGATACATAATATTTTTATACTTTATTGAGATTTTTCCAAAATTTGATCTTCAAGCATTCGGAACTTTTTTTTTTTCATTATAATAGTGTTTTTTAATTTTTGTTAGTAGTCATAAATATTTCTGATTAAAGTACGTCAGAATTTTCCTCAAACAAGGGTTAAAATATAATTTTACGCTTTAAAAAAAAAGGTGATGAACTAGAAAACTAACTTTTAAAGTTTTTTTTTATTTCAGGTTGAGTTTGATCGTTAAGTTTATTATAAAGTTTTTTTTTAAGCGTAATATCTAATTTTTAACCTAAGTTTGTAAGAAGTTCTGACGTATTTTAACAACAAATGTTTGTGACTACTGACAAATAATAAAAAAAAAATCAAACTTAGAGGATTAAGCAGTCAAATATGTTATTATTTATTCTAAAAAATATTTTGTTATTTTAATAAACTCCCACCAAAAATTTTTAGTAATTTATTTTAAGATTTTTTGTAAGCTTAAATAAAAGGTATTTTTGGGTTATTTTAAACTGGTTCGTTAGAACATCACTAAAATATGTTGGAATTATAGTATTTGGAAAGCAAACTGCATAAGTTTCCAGACTATTCCACGACGTAAGTCAGATATTATGATTCCCGTGGGAGTAATGTCGGATATGAATAATTCATTGGCAATAATGAATCGGTAATTGCAATCTCCTTCTGACTTAAGTGTTTCTCATATTTGATCTCGAGAATCTACTCAAAGTGAATCAAATAATAATATTGATTGCATTGGTGTTTGATTCAATTTAAAACTAAACCTCTTGTTAATAATATTAAATATTTCACATACCTATTTCTTACACTAACAAAAAACTAATTTACTCGGACAACTGTTTACTTCTTAGTGTTTTACGTAATATTTCCACGGGTAATGCGTTATACTAAATTATTGATTTTAAAGTTTGTACATATTATGTTGTACATACCAACCGTTCTTGTATTCTGTGGATGTCTGCTTATGTTTTTTGTCATTTTTAATTTTGTGTCGTTGGGCGAATTCGGAACACCTTGGTTGAATGAACCTTTTTGAAACTTTTAGATGTAGGTTCTGCAGTGCAGGTGAGGAAACACCTAAATGTGGGGTTTTACATCCTTAAAGAAGCCTCATTCTCAAGGGACCACTGATTCAACCTGAGAATATTAAAAAAACTCGCCCCCTACCTAATAGCCCGATACTTTACGCATTGACTTCCACACAGTAGCCAGGCTCGTTATAGATCTAGGTTTGAAGGGCGAGAACCATTCACGAAGACCTGTCACAATAGATCTTCACAGGTCACAGTGACGTCAGGAGCTTGCATAGCACTGACCCCCACCACTAAGAATAGATGAACTACGTATGATTATTTTATTAATTTGTTCAATGAACTCCACCTGCACTTAAGGCCGGGGCCCAGAAAACAAAATGGCTGTCTCAGAGTTCCAAAAAATATTTACGTTTACAGACGTCAAATGTTTTTTGCATTTTATGCTATTTTAAGTCTCATCGAAAATCACACACATTAGCGCATTACCAATAAATTCCGAGAATGTATCAATTATTTTATAATAATAAATAATATCAAGTACCTATACTTAACCACGAAGTATCAAAATTAAGTTGAGGAGACTAATATTAACTGTTGATAATGATAATAATATGGTTTAATGAATACTTTTACTTGCACTGAAGTATTTGGTGGAAAATGTTTGCCTTAGTCATTTTAAATGAAGTTATGAGGAAATGAAAAAACGTGAACCATTAACCCAGATTAATAATAATCTTTTCACGTAAGAACACAACACTTATTGATCATAATGGTGTTTTAATTTTTTTCTGAGGTTCACTAGAATAGTTTTTATATTGATTAACAATTATGTTTAAAGCAATTAACCTTTTTTAAGCAAAAAAACCCAGGCAAACGGCGCTGGCGGTTTGAATAGAAGTTTTCTGAAGTATGTCTACGTGCGCTGTCAGTGCCTGGGCCTTTGAAGAAGGGATTTTGCTTGAAGCGTCTCCAACTCCGCTTTTTCTTTTGAATACGACTACCCCTACTGTTGGAGTCAAGTAAGGTAAGTCATTAATAAGTTATTTTTCTAACCGCACAGAGTGGAACATATCTACTGAATCACTCTTATAAATTAAAGCGTTTCTGGATTATTATTATAACATGGAAGGTAGAATGATCAGTCTTGCGCTTCAGTTTCCAGTCCCGGAACAATATAATGTTGCAGCGGAGAATCAACTTTAAAACCAATATTTTACGCCCATATTGCCAGAAATCGAACCCAGACGTTAAATATGGAGGCAAACGCGACATCCACTACACTTTGAGGCGGAAATAACTCCACTCAATTTCCTTTTTACAGTTTTCAACCATCAAGTAAAAATCTCTCCTCCAAGATTTTGGTTATATACAATTGTAGGTACTGATCAGCGTAAGAGTCCCTTTTTGCCAAGAGTTCAAGAGTCATTCCACCTAAAGCGTCAGACTGCTCCATTTACTGGTCTTCCTGGGTTCTTTAATTATTGTGTGGCTGTGATGTCACACGAGTCGACATAGGATACAAGACTTTATATTATATCTCTCTTTTTTTTTTTAATGATGAACTCTTATTTTTTGTAATCTTCAAATGGACATTTTCTCACCGGGTTTAAAAAACAAAATTTATATTACAATGCTGGATGTTAATACAAAAAATATTTATCCTCTCTACGCGAAGAACAAATGTCCGCTAATTCAGCAACACATCTGTATAAGAGAGAGCACGAAGATATAACTCATAACAAAGAAAACAGAAACGCTGTTCTATGGTGGGTGTTGTTTAAAACAGATTCAGTGGTTCAGTCTTCAGTCGGTCTATGACAGTGATGAGGGGCGCACACGCGTAATTTAAGCGGCGTATTAATGATTATAAATTTATTTTGCTATGACAGGGCTAGTTTATATGCAAAAATTATGGAAAAGGAATTGTGAAAAAGTATGTTTTCATGTTTTTTTTTAATGTCTGAACTTTAGAATATTCCGTCTTTTACTAGTGGTAACACGATGTTACACCACCACGCGCAAAGGGATTATTTACCACAGTCTTTTAAGAGTAAAAATAAAATCAGATGTACAAATGCAGTGCCCTACGCGGCATCTTGTGTGAATAGAGGTACAATGAGCTTTCCTGCTAGGCAGGTTTACCTTCATGTAACTTCAAATAAAACCATTGATATCTTGTACCTAAAAAATGATAGCTTATTTATTAAATCGTGTATATTACACAAAGAACCTTATTTCATTAAAACTTGTATTGAGTTTGCCGTAAATTCTGTAAGCTCGGCTTTGAATATTAACCTGTGTCAACAGTGCTATCGGGACTCAGAGCTGAACTTTGTGAGGGAGTGCATATCCAAGTACTGTTCCTTCATACACGCCCTAAAATACGAAAGATCAGTATGCAGCTGCTCACGATAACCGCCTATGAACGGAGTCGGAACGAAATTCTGTATTAACTTTTGTGCCTAGGGGAATTATGGATAACGCTCGGGGAATTTAAACTTATATTTTGCGAGTACAATTTATGTATATTACGAAAGACATCGCGAAAATGTATGCATCGCTAAACTCAAATTCGTACCGCATAATCGATTTTAACAACATTTTAGTAGATATTTTCAATGGACGCTGCAAACTCCGAGGACAATTGTCATCAAACGGAGGCGATTTAGCTGGCTGAAACATATACTGCTGATACCTCTTGAGAGCCTAATAGCCCAGGAGTTTTAGGTTATAAATTCAAAATGTTTCATAACCAGCTAATTTTTTATACACATGTTCTAGATGTGGCTCTTAATTTTTACTTAAAACTCCCCACCCCTCCCCGCTTGCGTCTTAAGATATTAAATTATACAGATGTTCGGTGGTGTATAGCATACTTAAAACCGTAATTACTTTTAAACGCAAGCAGCTAAAAGAACTTAATGAATGCCGTTTAAATAAAAATATCATGGTTCTATTTATTCAAAAAACATTGACAATATTTTGAGTTTGTCCAAATTTTTCTAGACAAGGACTGGATTCAACTTCCCGGGGAGCTGTTTATATTAACATATTACAACAGAGATGAAGAACATTTAAGAGAAGGTAATATAGAAATCTAGGCATCTACAGGGCTTATGACCTGTCAATGGCTGGTTTAAGTGGCCACTTTACACTCCGTTTCAAAATTATTTGTCATATTTGTGTATTGTGCGTCCCAAGACGGCAAATAAAACTGGACGCTTTTTTGGGTTTTTGGATGGTTCTAGCTCCCATTAGAAACAATTGATAAAAAAAGCAAAATGATAGAGACACGTCATTGGTAAATATTCATATTGGGTAAAAAAAACATTGTTGCAGTGCCAGTGGTACAATTTAGGGGGAAAATACGGAAATTCATTTGTATAAAGAATAGTGAGAGTTGTACGTTGTGATAAGGTAGTCAGTTATCTTCAAACCCGCAGAATAAATCAATCACTCACACACTACTAGATACAGTGTGATCCCTTCAGGGTGCATTATAATTCCTCATTGCTCACCCCAGCGCCCTGTGCCCTAAACAGCCTAGGGCCTAATGAATCCACCCCTGGACACTGCTAGAAATAAAAGTTATTTCATGGCCTTTAGGACGATTTTATTCGAGCGTTATTTCCTTTCATGTTGTGATGTCTGATGTTTTCTTGGAATTCATTAAAATATTCAATATTCCACCCTATTTTAAAGGGATCATAATTCATTTACACCGTTTGTGTTTCTCAATTCGAAACTTATTTCGTAATTAATTCCTTTGTTACAAAAGTTTCATAATATCCATCATTATCACAGCGACATTTTGGAGAAATTTAACACTCAATCAATGTAAAGGAAAACAATTTAATTTACTATGATTTAAAATTATTAAATTATCTAAGATAATTTATATCTTGTAAATAGAGCCACGAATAAATTTCAGCTTCAAAGTTCAGATTACCACGCATAAAAACCTGTATTTGATTATTTGCAAAGATTCCCAGCGGTATTAAATTTATATGAATAAACTTTATTTAAAAAAAAATAATTACATCAATGTATACTTAAAAAGGGTTTGATGATGATAATGATAATAAAAAACGCGAAAATTGTTTAGAAATGAAAATATCATTTTAAGTATTTCAAAATCTCTGTATGAAAAGGACCCTTTAAAAGTTAGTTACTGATATAATGCAACAGAAATAAAGAACATTTTTAAGAAAGAACCTTACGTTTTCAATAGAAGCGCTTAATATTTGACAGTGAGTAGCAGCCATGTTGGTGAAGCTACAGATGTCAAATTTCAAAGTTTTTAAAATTTATGTTCGGCAAATTATCATAAAAACTTATAGTGCTGAGCAATGCGTAAAAATTATTCAACTTTACTTTCAAAATAAGTGCTTAATTCTAAGTACGTTTTGGATGGAAGATCATCTTCAGCGACAAGCAAAATTGTCACTTTTAGGGAGATAACTAAAAGGAGATAATTCCCTTGTTTGTCTTTGCTGCGTAGTTTTATGTTCTTTTTGTTCAGTTTCTTGTATATATTCTTCATGTTACTGCCGTTATTTGCTGAGGCTGGATATTAAAAAAAAAAAAAAAAACAATCCAGATGAGATACATCATTTGCAAATGCATCCAGAAAAAGTGACAGTTTGGTGTAGATTTTGATCCTGCGGGAAATTGGCCCGTAGTTTTTCTATAATAAACACATGAACAGACACCGCCATAACTGGAAACTGTGAGAGGTACAGGTTGATGATAACCAATTTTTTGTAATCTAAATTGGAAAATAATTATCCTAACGATATGAGGTTTCAACAAGATGGCGCTACGTGCCATACGGTGTATGCAGCGATGGATCTTCTGCCCGACAAATTCTACGGCATGGCTATCTCGCGTTTCGGCGACGTCAACTGGCCACCAAGATCGTGCGATTTAACTCCATAAGACTTTTTTGTGAGGCCACGTTAAATCACTGGTCTATGCAAATGAGTCGCAGACGTTTGATGTCTTAAACATTAATTTAAACAAGTCCCACTTCTTATAACTCTTCTACTTGTTTTTGTGAAGTAAAAAACAAAAAAGTTGTATTTAAAAGTGTCTTAATATTTTGTAGTTTCTCTCTGTAGGATATAGTGTTTTTTGCATATTCTCAAATGTAAAAAAAAAAAAAAAGTATAGTCTTCAGCACGGAAAACCACATTGAGGTCACATTACTGAATTATTTGTTATTTATTTGTTTAATTGTTTATTATTTATTTAACGACCAAAGAACTTTTACATGTACGGGGAGGTAATCAACAATTAATAATTAAAAAATACATGTTTCAAAAACAAATGAAAATACTTCGAACTTAATTATTGTTTATTTATTTTATTAACATAAACGGCAAATCTGCCTTATGCAAAAAATTATAATTTGAACATATTTGAATAAATGTTATTAAATATTTGTACATAACCACTTACTGACTTTTCTACGTCTGCCGGTTTTGAGACCTACCCGTCTCTTTATCAGGACAATTGTTAGTTTTTTTATAATGTTTTGCTTTTAAGGCCATACTCGCTGATACAACGAGTACGGCCTTAAAAGCAAAACATTATAAAAAACTAATAATTGTCCTGCCGAAGAGACGGGCACGTCTCAAAACCGGTAGACATAGAAATGTCGGTAAGTGGTTGTATACAAATATTACAAAACATTTAGTAAAATGTTTGACTACAAAGTTAATGCTTTAAATATTAATGAACATAGTTGGTTTAAACCAATTCATTAATGAATTTATTAAATTAATTATTATGTGAAAAAAAAATTAACCATAAAAGTAAATATTTGAAAGTACTCAAATATGAAAATAAGCGTTTTCATTTTAATTTATTAATTAATGTGATGAAGTCTTAAACTGCGTCATTTCGAAGAACGGTAGAAAATTATTAAATTATTTAAAAAAACTAGTATCAGTTATTTCATTGTTAATATTAAAAAAAACGTATTAGCTAGCATAAACGCATAAATAATTCATAAAAGTGCACTAGAACGTTAACAAAAATATTGGTTCTGGCCGTAAGAGTAAAAATTGTTATTCAATTTTCCCAAGCACATGTAGGATAATGTAATTTACTGTCATAAAACAAGTATTTCCCTTGTAGCATGAGAATCGTTTGGGCTGCATTAAGCTTTAGCCAAAGCTGGTGCCTGCGTTGTACACGAGCTTCCCTTTATCAAATTACGTTCATCCAACGCATGGACCGCACGGGGGAGCTTTTTATTATACAGCACATATTCCCAAGATGAACTGCAGAACGTACAGGGTGAAAATAATAATATTTCTCAAAATAATATATATTCTGTGCCTGAACAGATAAAAAATACAGTTCTAAGAGTAAAATAAAATGAAACCAGAACCCCGGACGAGTGTATTTGACTCTATGATAATTTATTTATTTATTTACACTTTTTGTCAAAAATACAATTTAATGTTCACTTTGTCCAGCTAACAAGGGTACATACCCAGTTCCAATCTAGGCAATTACATTTTTATATGTGATAACAGTTAACAAATTAATATAAAGCACATACTAATAAAATATGAACTTTCTCGTATACACATTTTGATACATATACATACACACATACTCATGTATACATATGTACATACACACACACGTACATACACCCATAGGAATACACATACATACATTTATAATACGTAGAAAATTTATTTAAAATGCGAAACTTCATGGTTGCCATCTATATATATATATTTTTCAACAGAGAGAAAGAGTTGAAATAAATTTAAATATGAACAACTCCCTAGGGAGGAAATCCAGCCAGTCTGCAAGCATTTGGACATAATCAAACATTGTTGAATTACTACCTGGTAAAAGAAGAAGTATAAAAATTGAAAAATTGTTTTCAGGCGTTGCCTAGTAGGTGATTTGGTTCAGCCGGATGAATCTCACCCACGTGATAAAGGTTTCAGCTCTTTTACTTCACAAAAGTCAACAGATGGAAGAGTTGAGGAAATGTGGATGTTCAAACTTGGGCAGAATGGTGAATGTTACACAGTGTGTAAAGTGGCCACTTAAACCAGCCAATGACAGGTCATAAGCCCTGTTAATGCCTAGACTTCCATATTCCCTTCTCAAAAATTTTTCCCCCTCTGTTGAAATAAATTTAAATATGAACAACTCCCTAGGGAGGAAATCCAGCCAGTCTGCAAGCATTTGGACATAATCAAACATTGTTATAATGTTGTTTCGTTCGCAATTATGTTTAAAGTCGCGTGTGTGATGCATGTAAACATCGATATGAAATATTTGCTTTTGAGGTGGTTTTACGTTGAAATATATGTTGCTTAGTCTAGTTGTCAGTCGGCATCTGAAGCGTAAGACTAATCACATTTCTTTTCTGTAACTGATGATCGAGATACGGTGTAATTAATTTCGATTGAAACACCCTGCATTTAGTTAAATTATTTTTTTATATCATTATTTTGCACTGTTATTATTTGTTTGTAGTATGTATCTTTGTATGAATAAATAAATAAATCAATTGTTTTCTTTTGACAAATATTAATATGGTTTTGTTATTTAAATCTTTGCAAAGAATAATCATGTAGTGATTATATATGGACAAATTTTAACGATACTGAAAATCATTTTCTATTTTAAGGAAAACTGATATTACTGATCATCACACGTGTATATTTTTATATAAAAATAATAAATTGTAATTAAATAATATGAGCTCTAGTGTTCACAAAAAAATATTTATTTAAAAAGACCTACTTAAACAAAAATTAGAATAATATTTTCTACTTTTCAGATCCTGATACTTGTTCAGAAAACTTTTAAATAACTTTAATGTTTCATATTAATAATAACACTTTACATTCTGTTTATTCCATAAATTCTAGAAAAAGATTAATTAAACCATGGACTGGTATCAAACCATGGACTGGCAAAGTCAATAAAAAACAATCAAAAATGTTTTTAATTAACCAAGATTTTTTTAAATCTAATAAAATTATAACCGAGTACAAAATATACAGAAATAAACTAACCTCAATACAAGAAAATATAAAGAAAAATATTTTCGAGAAAAAATTACATCAGCCAGAAACGATTACAAATGTTTTTGGAAAGTTATTAACAATATTAATTCCAAAAAATATTATTAATATTTTATCAAAACGTTACTCACAATTTAGAACTGATTAAATAAAAAAAATATATAATAAAAACCAATCAATAAATATACCTTACACTATGTACTACTTTACTTCTTACACAACCTCTGCTTTACGGTTTGTATATTTACTGACTCAAAATATTTATCGATGCCCTTTGAGTGCTTTTAAAGCTGCAATTTGAAAGTGTAAACCAAAAACTTGTAGAAAATACAAACTTGCCTCTTCCTCTACAAAATAATATTCACATTGGTTCCGTTAAGAGTAAAATTATAAATTTATTATCGACTTTGTACGAAAGTAATGCAATCAGCATCCATTATTTTCAGTTTTCTTTAATAAAATGCAGTATAAGTCAGAAAAAATACTCTTAAAGTTGAATATTAAGTAACAATATGAAAATTTCATTCAATTTTTTTTTTTTGGTGATAATTATTCAAGAAGCATTTAGTATTTATGACAAATACATTATATATATACTACATTATAACATTCAATTTATAAACTCACTACATCTTTTAATTTATCAATTAAGTTTCTTGGTTTAATCTATTAATTTTTATATATTAACTAACTTTAGTAGGCTTTTACGTTAAACAAATGTTACTTTATATATTTGTTAGCAGTAAAGTCATAGATTTTTTTATTCCATGTCCGCTCCTTAGTTGGAGCATATGATGTCCACAAAGATCTGCCAAGCATCTTTGCTAGCTCCTGTGCATCCTCCCAAGTCAAGTTCGCGTCCCGTAGTTCTGACATGAACTGCTAACGAACAGTCAGCAGTGGACGTCCAGGACGTCGAGAACCTGATGCCTTGTAAAGTAGGAAAGCGTAGTTAAGGCTCTCAGGAGGCATCCGCAGCACATGGCCAAGCTAACCGTATCGCCTCCGCTTGATGACACCGGAGTTTGCTGCGTCCGTTCTCTTGTTACTTTATTCCTCACAAAGTCAAACCACCGCACAACCAATATTCTTCTGAGACACCTATTTTCAAAACTCAAAATTTCGCTGGTTTGGGCCCCAGTGAGGTGCCACGATTCGCATCCATAGTCATAGACTACATAAAATAAACCAAATTATATCTATAAAACCAACAAAAAACTATGGAACACATTTACAAAATGGCTAAGTGACCCAACAAATATTCCTACCGTTAACCTTCAACATACTGTGTGAGAAAAACACCATATAGCTACTGTGTGGTAACCTGAGGTTTCCTTATGGCAACCTTTGGTAACCTGTAAGTCTATTTTTACCTTATTAAAATAACATGTGTATCTTGATCAGTGATCTAATAAGATTACATGTCTTTCTCTCAAATAAATGTTTTATATATTTGTCTCAAGGTACTTGATATTTTGACATTTTCGGAGATCTTAATGGACAAAATATTCCATTTCAAATTATCTAATGTACCTAAACATGTCTTTTTTTTCTTGTGTGAAAATAACAAAAAGTTGGTGGCAATATTCGTTGTAGTTATCGAGATATTAATTAAGGGCAAATTGCAACGACGTGCCAGTTACATCACAGAAACAAACAGGTGAGTAAAAGCCTTTCTTTAAAAGAAATCAATCCAATCAATTGCCAAGTTTATGCAGTTTTTGAATATGCAAGTAAATATAACAATTAGAAAATTTGATTTATTAATATAAAATAGCGCTGCTTGTGTAATGTGGCTGACAAATTTTATGATCATTAAAGATTTTGCGATTCCTTAAATTCGTATAAAATAAGTAAATTAGATAATTCTTAAAAACCGGCTTAGACGCATGCACGGTTCAAGGTTCTATTTCCGATGCAATCAATATAATATAATGTGTCATTTTTGTATGTTTGAGTATTCTGAAAATTCATTAAAATATTTGTTGCGACCTGTCGTGGTGAAAAATAATTGATGACACGTGTTTATATTTTTAAAACAAATAAAACAAAAACACAATATCCTAAACACACGTACCAATCCTTTATTTATTTAGTCCTGTTGTTACCTTTGTAGGCGAACATTTTTTGCCGCGTGTATTGCAATTTGTAAATCGGATTTGTCCTTCCCGAGTTGTTCACAAACAAACGGAAAGTGCGCTCTAAAGGACCCAATCAGGTATAATAAGTTGCGCAAACTGAGAGTGGTAGATGGTGGACGGTGGATGGTGGACACTGACCCCTCATTTCACGAGCCCCTGAGAGAGATTCTACCCCTACGGTCACTGGCCTTCTCACCACTTCATCCCTAATAACTCGGCGTATTTCTGATGAACTTTCTGCAAGGGATGAAAGTACGAAACATGAAATAGGGGCTGTTGAAAAATATTCTCACCAACGTGTTAAATATTTTCATTTCTAACGCGCAATCAGTTGTTTTGAAATAATAATAATTATAATTGTTGTTTACAATGTGTATTTGCATCATTTTACATTGAGAGCTGACTTGGAAAAAACAGTTTTATTCAAAACAGTATTTGTTCACTCTTTAAAATTATTATAATCATCAAAATTCCTTTTCTGCAACTAATGATCCAAAGGGCGCTGTGTTATCACACCATCCGCAACGTATTTTGATCATTCTTCTTACATTAATATAAAATTATTGATCTATCGTTTTAGGCGCCAGTCTAGGGACTGTGAAATATTCTAGGTGTATTTTAAGTGAATTTTGTTGTGAATCGATCCCGAGACATCTTGTATAATTAGCAAACTCACCGACCATTGTAGCATGAGGTCGATAATGTTTAGTATTATTATTATGTCTGTGCCCAGGCGGATGAAAAATACAAGTCTCTATGTGAAATAGAACAAGAATGTTGGGCTAGTATTTTTGACTGGATGGCTACTCTTAGGTGAAAAACCAAAAAAAGGAAATCAAGTAGAGAAAAAACCGTGGTATAATGCTAAGAGCATTTTACATATCATACTTTATTTTGCGATGTTTATTAGTCTACTTAGGATGGTTTAATTAATTTTTTTTCATAGTTTGTGTAAAAGAAAGCCTTAAATATGTACATAGGTAAAAAAAAACAAATATTTGAGGTCTTATGATATTCGCAATTTTTTATTTTGGGACTATTTTCTTTTACTTATTATATGGAAACTACAATTAACAATGATTAAATTACATATTTTAGATAAAGTTAAAAGATAGATCAACGAAGTTTCTAAATAATGATCATGCTTATTAAATTATGGTATACATTAAATTACGCATTAAATGTGTGCGTGCGTATATATATTTATATATATGTATTTGTGTATGAAATATAAGAGGTTGCGTTTGTGTGAATTTGTATGCGGGTAAGTGTTTGGCGTAAACTTGTGCACAATTAAAAAGCAAGTGGGACTGTATCGCAGCCAGATAGAATAAGTTGTAATTTATTTTTAAATAAATTAAAAGGCATGTTAAATATATCAATCGATAAATTTTATTTGATTTAAACAAAACCGATAGAAAAAAGAGTTTTGTATATAGTTTTTGCTTCAGATTGGCAAACGGAATAAATTTTTATTACGCGTCACGCGAAAGTAGATTTTAAAATGCATTTTAGTCGAGAACAAATGTTATATTTAAATTATTTATTGACAATTCTTGATACAATTCCATTGTAATGATGTAATAACTTATATTTACATATAAGTTATTACATCATTACAATGAATTTTCAGCCTGGTCTGAAGATGCCCATTAGAGGGTGAAAGCGCTGATTGGTCAAATAAATAAATTGATGTGTACCAAGTATTTTTTAATTAATAACTTAAATGTAAATATTTGTTATTACATCAGTAAACAACTGTGTTAAAAAATGGTAAACAAATTGTGCCGTGCCATAGGGGGACTCGAATTTTGGACCTGCTGATCCTGAGTCTACGACACTACCCACGGGATCACAACTCATCTCAAAACCTCAACTGTATATATCGTATACCATAATTGATAATAAACGATACATTTCACAATACATCTTATATTGAAAAATTGTAAATTCAAATGTTCTTTCACCTGTCGGTTCCTTCAATAAAATCATTTTATATTTACGATAGGTTTTTGGCAAGAAGGCATTTTGGGACCCTCGTATCTTTGCTGAACATAACCTTAATTGCATGCGTGATGAAACCCATTCACAGCTTGACAAATTAAAGTGGAACCCGTGAAAGGAAAGAGCGAAGAATTGAAAGAATCCAGTAATGAAATCTTCAGCCTTCTGCTTTTGTGCTCACAATGAGTTTTGTAGAGAGCGGAGTCAAAATGGCGAGAAAGAAAGCAATCTCTTTTCTACGTGCAAAGCACGGAATATATAATACAGAACACTTTATTTTGTGTTTATAACAATACATTTTATGTTTGAAACATGCCGACAAGAAAAACCGACATTTATCAATTTACAATATTTTTATTTTGTCCAAATATTGTGACAGAATGGATTTCACCCCCCAAGGAGTCATTAAGATCAACAGATTAATATAAGATAAATAACATAAAAGTTAAGTCAACTTTTTTTTTGTAAATATGGATAGTTGAATTCGACTTTGTAAAGTTTGTTAAAAGGTTGTGAGTGTTAAAATAAAATATTCGCTTGCGTGCGGAGTTTCATTTGTTTATTTTAAAACTTAATTATTATAACAAAGATTCGAATGTAATTTGAACGAGAGGTGTAGACAACATTGAATGAAATTTAGCCGTGTTGAATGAACGCGAATCGAATTTACGTTTACGATGAATGTCGTTAGCTGTGTTGTGTCGGTCGACCGGTACTAACGTTGAACGGAGAGAGTCTGATCTACGTTTTCGTTTCGCGTGATGTTTGGTGTGTTGGTGGGCCTGATAGGTACTTGGTGTTGCCAGTGCCCATAGAAATCTAGGCATTTAGAGAGCTTATGACTTGTCATTGGCTGGTTTAAGTGACTATTTTACACACTATGTAACATCCATAATTTTGCCTTCGTTTGAACATCAATATTTAACCGTGCAAATACCTAGACATTCGTATTTCATTCTCAATGTTCTCTATCTGTTGAAATTTGTTAATTGATTTATTTATTTAATTATATATGTCTAAAGGGATTTTGAGTATATAAACACACCATGGATTACACAAATAATAAATATATATACCCAAATGACCACCCAAAAAAAACACACATGAGTTAACATCAAGTTATAAATTAAATTCACTTTTATTGATTCTTTTCTTTGGAAGGTGAAAAATAAATTTCAACTATCGCAGTATTAATTTATGATTTGGAAGCCGCCGCATGAAAGTAATTGGTAAATTTGATGAATGATTAGTGTTTTGAAGGTACAAAACTATGATTTTTTTTTTATTATCTAAAGCCTTTTATAACTTCTGCGAAATTATTGCTTTTAATCATATTTCGGCGCCCTTCAACATATCCATCAGAACAGTTGTTCCAGTGCATTAGAGTACTGGATGTGAGGCAACTTTAAACTCAGACGACTTTTGCTCAGAGACACCTCGCCTTTATCGTACCGAGAAGATTTTGGAAGAGCGTGTTAAGCTCTCAAGAACAAAATCTATTTTCAAAAAATAGTTTCACGACTGGATTTTCCTTACGGGGAGGGATTTGAATGAGAAACTCCTTTATGGTTTAAAAATATTTGAGGTGGTTTATTTCTATTTTATTTTTTTATGTACTTTAAATGTTTTTTTTTTCATTGGATGTTTCTTTTATACGTTGATATGCCATGTATTTTAAATGATGTTTTTGTTTTGTACAATATATATTGATTGTTAAAGTGTTATACATATAGATATTCGTCCCAACAAAACACAGGACTTTGGTTCGTGGAGTTGGGATTTGATTTGGGATGCTGCGATTGGTGTACTAAAGCAGTGCCCTGTGCACCATTAGATGCGAAAAGGGAATGATGATGAATATAAGGTTATTCAATGAATTAATAAAATAATAATTAATCAAAATAAATGGTTTGATAAAATAAAAACATCTCAAGTTTTATTTTTTTATTTCTACTGATATAAAATTAAAACTACTTCTACTACTTTCTACTTTAAAAAAACTTGAACTGGTTGAAATTTAGATTTTATTATAATGTATTTTTCAAGATATTTTTAAAATCTGCGCATTTTAAAAAAAATGTTATAAGTCGGCTAAACAGGAGGCATAAAAAAATGACAAAACGGATCTTAAAATATGCAAGTATAAAAATGTTTTCCAATGTTTCCTAGAAGGTAAAATTCAATATGCATTGATCAAAAAAGGTCTCAATTTTATTGCTTCACAAAAATCAACAGATGGCGGTAAGGGTTTTTGGAAGCTCGGCGGTGGAATAATAAATCTAACATATAGCCCAGGCAAATTAGACTTTTTGGGGGAAAAAAAGCCCGGAATTTCTAAACTTGGCATGATTGTTTGTTCGTATATACTGCATAACATACTAAAAGTCGCCGAGGGTGGTGGGTCCGCTAAGGGAGGGGGGTTTAAAGGTTTGTTTTCACGATTTTAACAAGTATCTCCGAAACTATCTCTCTTAGCAAAAAATGTTTAATTATACAAAGTTTTCAACGAAAACAGTTACGTTAGTTTTTTTGTCTGAATTATATTTTTGAAGATACGAGGCAGACAAAAAAATCTAGCTAGTCTATTTCCAAAACAAGCTATTTCTCTATGGCCATCATAGGGAGATAGCAAGTTTTGAAATATGTGACTCAAAATCTAAAACCGCAAACGTTCAAACAAGTTCAGAATAATGAATTTATTGCAATGCAGTTCGTTGAATAATCACTTAAACTACCAAAAGAGAGGTGGGTAATAACCCACGTAAATATATATCCTATGGGGACTTGCAACACTGGATACATCAAACTTCGGGTGACAAGCTTGCCAACACAGAGACGCAACATGACGCGACGCTAACGACCGGAAACATCAAACAGACACTCTCCGACCACCATTGATTCCAGTTGCCTTCAAAACTTTATTGTTACCCACTTATATTATTTTACCTTAAATTGTTCCAATTTCTTCGGCTAGGTTCAAACAGTACTATTCGGTGTTCATCTGTTGTATTTTATTTAATCATATGTCGATTAAGTTGGTAATAGAACTCTCATATTTTATACACGCCACCTTGCAACAAAACATTGGTAAAATAATAATTCTAAACAATTATTGTAACCACAAAATTCCTCTACAATTTCAGGATTCCTTAATCATAGTTCTATTTTGCGTTTCTTATTTTTCTTTCTTAGCCATCTCTCCACTGCTAGATATAGGCTACTTCTAATATTTTCCATTCTTTTCAATCGTGTGCTTTTCTCTGCCAATTTCTTCCCACGACTGGAATAACATAATCTACCCATTTGCTTTAAGGCCCCCGTTCTGTTTTTTTCCCACAGTCTCCATTTTAAAACTTTGAGTGTCCATCTCTCGTTTTTGCCCATTGCCATTTTAATTTAGCGATACTGTAGGTTATGTCGGCGACTTTTGTTCGGCGTCTGATTTTTTCATTTTTAATTTTGTCCCTCATAATGATTACTTACATTTGACATTCCATGGACCGATGTGCATTTTAATATACCTACATATTCTGTTGGCAGTTAAAGTCGTCGTTTTCAGGCTGTATGTTAGCACCGGAAGGATACATGTGTCGAAGACTTTTTTTTGTAAGTTTATGGAAAATTTCTTGCTTTTGAGGATGTGATTGAGTTTAACAAAGACTGCTCAGCCTAGTCCAATATTCTTCTAGGTATCTCTGCCATTTGCTCTTCTTTCCCCAATTCAATTTTATGTCCAAGGTATATATGTACATATTCTTCAACGGCTTCAATAATTTTGTCATTTATTTTCAAATTGCTTTAAAATAGACTAAAGACTATTTTACGCACAGAACTGTGTTTTTTATTCGCCCAGACACATAACAACAACCAAATCAGAACCCTGGAAGAATGTCTCCAATTTGTAGGTAAAAATTCTACCACGTGGTATATTAGTCGGGGGGTTCGCCAACCATGCTTGAGGTGCTAGGTTTGATTCCCGGCAGAACGGACATGAATTATTGCTTTGAATTTTCACTGAAATATTTCATTTTTCTGGAATTGCACTTGAAGTGTAAGACTAACCACTTTACATTTTAAGTAATCAAAATTATTTAGATACGCTGCCGTTGAAGAACCAGTGCGGTGCCCTATTGATAGAAATCGCGGTGAGAAGGAAGTATGAACATATGAGGGAGTGCGGATATTATCCATGGCTTTATCCCACTGAGTTCCTCCAGGGTATGCTTGGTTACAGCAGTTTGAAGACCAGAAGGAATGTGTATTTAACTACGCACTTCTTTCGATTGTTGCGCGGTATTATTGATAACCCTGTAATTATGCGGAGCATTACCTTTTATGTTCCGGATAATTACCATAGACAGGGTCAGCATATACTGTTTCACATTCCAAGATACAGGACCAACCTGCCAATGGTTATGTCTGTTGGAAGAGCTATCTCTATGTTGAACAATATTACTTTAGACATTATCATTTTTCACGTCTCTGAGGGAGTTTTTCATTACAAGATTCTCTTACTTTATTTTACATATCATTCTGTGTATATTATGTATAATTATGTTTTTTTTTATATATACGTAATTTCTCGTTTTTATTTTCATTGTTTCTATATGTAAAAATTCAGATATTTCATTTTTTAATGTACATATATATGAATAAATAAAATGAAATCGAAATTAAAACATTGTTTTTCTGTCACCCTCTCACAGATGCCTCCCCGATACTGCAACAAAAAGACAAATGTACGTCAGTATATCTATTTAAAATTGACAAAGTCGACGTTTTGCTGTCCCGTTTTCCACACACCAAAACTGAAACCATTTTGTTGTATTTTTTTAGAAAGAGTATAAGAATGAATTTTTGTGTCGGTGGGTTTTGCGTTTTTCAAAAATAATTTTCATATTTGTACACCGTGCGTCCGAAGACACAAGATAAAACGGGGTGCTTTTAAGGGTATCAGGAAAGTACTATTTCACATAATAAACAATTTGTCGAAAAAAACAAAACAATAGGAATATGCCAATAGTAAATATCGATTTTTCGTAAAAAAATGTTGTCCAGGGAGAAAATATGGAAATATGTTTGTATGAAGTAAAGTGAGACCACGTAGGTGTGGATAGGAAAATAATAAAGATGATGAAAGCCCCTCTCCGTTTTTATTGAGATACCCACCAACTATAATAGGTTTTTAATTGTTGTTGAATTTCTTTTTAATTTCAATTAAAGTTGAACATTATTTTTTTTTTTAAATAAGAACAGATCTATGTACACTAAATTGTATATCTGCTTAAAATAAGTGAGCACTTACCTAAGGTATACTAAGTAAGTGGTACTTTAAGCGACAGGCGCTTTGTTACTGAAAATTCACCCATTTGAAATGAGCAGTTTTCACCAACTACGTAGTAAAAAAAACTTTGTTAATTAAGAACTTAAGTTAAGCGTCTCTTTAAGTCAACCCCATTATTTTTTCGTTTAGGAAACAACGCAAAGGAAAACACTTTTAAACCCAGTTGCGTCAGGAGTAAAACATTCTTTCTCAACCGACTCGTTTTTCAATTAATTGAAGAAGCTTTTCTTATTAAGAATTCCAAAGCACATAAAGAACCAAGAAAACAAAAATACAAGGATTATCGAATTTTTTTATAAATCACAATAAATTATTTGTAGATGTATTTGAGATAAAGGGGATATTTTATAAAGTAAAGTAACAAAACTATTTTTTTGAATTTCTAATTAAATAATAGCTTAACTTTCAAACAAGATAAAATATATTAAGCAATTAGTGCAATTCTTTAAATTGATCCAGCATATTAAACTATTCCGTCAATATAAAATTCAAAAAGACGTAAGAAGTTCAAAATTCAGGATTAATAAAAGTTACAAAATAAATATAAAAGTTTTATAAAACAATTGATTACCTATCTTGAAAAAAAATCTATACTATCTGCTAAACAATTTGGCTTCAGAGAAAATATGAAACATTAGATACAATAGCCAAAATAACCAGCTACATAAATGACAATCTTGACAGGAGAAAAAGGAGAAAAATGTATGTGTATTTTCCACGATTTATGCAAGGCCTTCGATACTATTAAACACGACATACTTTTTTTTTTTTAAACTTAGGAATATCTTCAATAAGGGATTGGAACTGTTTCAAAGTAACAAGAAAAACAGAAAGCAAATAGTAAAGATTAATAATAAATCTAGCGACGAAACCAAAATTTCATTGAGCGTCCCTCAAGGAAGCATACTTGGACTAATTTTGTTTCTTATTTATATAAATAATTCATGCAATTAATATATAAAGGGCTCTTTAATTAGCTTTGTTTATGATATTCTGCATTTATCTCAAAGAAACTAATGGGATATTGTATTTGAAAAAGCTAAAAATGACTTAAACTTAGTAAAAAAATGGTTAGACTCAAATTATCTAAAACTTAATCACTTGAAATTAAAATACATAACATTTAAAATAAATACAAAACTTTATTTAATCCAAATATTTCTTTAACTATTTACAGCTGTAATTACAATAACCGAATTCCAAATATTATATGTAATTGTAAATCGTTGGCCAGAGTAGATTCAATGGGAGGCTCAGATTCAGTCACTAAACTCTAGGTTGAGAAAGCTGTGCCATCTGTTCTGCTCTCTTAGAGACATTCTGAATATCGGCACTCTCAGAAGTGTGTACTTTGCTTTGTTTTAATCCGCTTTAATCTATGGAATAGCGGGCTGGGGGGGTTGTGCGGCATCCATTTTAAAGCCTCTCATTATTTTACAGAAATTATTATTGAGAATAATATTCCGGCGCTATCCAACATACCCGTTAGAACAGTTGTTTCAATACATGAAGGTGTTGGATATGAGACAACTGTAGCTAAAATAAGCACTTACACACTTCTGGTCGAACAATAAGGAGAGGTCTCAGCAAAACGTCCGGATGAGGTTATCCCAGAGCATGAATTATGTCATACCCAAAACTCGTACGACTTTTGCTTAGAGTCATCTCTCATTTATTACACCTAGAGTGTTCAATATTTTGGAAGAGCGTATTAAACTCTTAAGGACAAAAAATATTTTCAAGAAAGAAGTTCAGGACTGGATTTTCCTTAGTGAGAGGGATTTAAGTATGAAACTCCTTGATGAATTTCCGAATGTTTGAGTTTACTGTTTATTATATTAATGTGCCATATGTATGTTTTTTATTATTATTTTTTTTATGTTTCTGATTCTTTATTTGTGGTTATATACTCATGTGTCTGTGTGAACAAATTGGTAGTCCCATCTCAACACAGAACCTTTAGTCCCATGGAGCTGGGACTTATGTCTCAAATAATGTACAATAAACTTATGTATGTAAACAAATAAAATATTTAGGCATTTATACAGATGGGAATTAAGAATGGTATAACCAAACCACATATGTTAAAAATAAATTGAATCTTGATATTTTTATGTTTTGAATTATTTATTTTTGTATTATTTAATTTAGTACTCACTGTTATTTGGCACATTATTAATTACTCTAATTTCATACGATAATGTAGAGTAAGTTTATAGAAACCATATCTCAATTATATTTTTTGAATAATTTTCTACTGATTTCAATGATACTTTTATTTTTTTTATTTGATTATGTATGTAAATAAATTTGTATCATGTATATTTTATTATTTATTTCTAATTTTTTTTCAAATTGTCTTCTTTGGAATTGTATTGTTTATTATTTTTGTTTTTTTTGTTTTCCGAATTGTTAATCTATTGCATCTCATGTTATTATAATTTAATTTATTTTACTCCGTGCTTTTAATTCTTAATGAGTTTGGCTTAACACGGGCACAGCCTAAGAAGCCTTAATACATTTATGAATATGCACACGTGTGTAATTTTGAATGAATAAATAAATAAATGAATACTTCCTGTAAATTTACATTTATAAGTAAATATACTTTTGATATCCACAATCAAATTATGAGAGGTTCGGGATCGAGGAAAATAAGGAAAAAACATATTTCAGTAACTTTATAATCATTTACATAGCTTATTGATTTTGAAAAGGGGGTTTTTTTTATATTAAAAAAAACTTTAATTGTTTTAAACAGTTTTCTCATAACTAAAACTCTATAAATTAAAAATTCGTTACCAATACACAGGCCACCGTCTTGTCGAAAACCAAAGAAAATAGGCGAAAAGTGACAAAAACGCGTGCGCTCAATCTGACAGCTCTTAGCGTACTGAAAAATTAACGAACGTACGATCGCGTTCACCAATGTTTAGCGAGCACTCTTTGATCTATGTTAAAAAGCCGACAATATCTGGGTCGTGCACAAGCCCTTTAGCTAGCGCGTGTGCCATCTATGCCAGCCGCAAAAACACCCCTATTAACACGTTTGCTAATACGAATTTGCTAGCGTACTGGCAAACGTATTGGCAAACGTACCTAAAGAAAGAAACAATATTCTTATGATAACTAAAATGCCAGATAAAAAATATGTTTAGAATTATGGGTTACAGCAGTTAAACGAGACAAGTACTGACTTATATAGAAAAAACAAAGAAAAAAGCCAACATTAGCATCTTATGTTCAAATTTTATAACTTTCAATATTGATGAAAAACACTAAAAATTACTTTTAAAATAATGAAAAATAGTAATAATTAATTTGAATTTGCCATACGAAAAAGTATGTAGCTTAGCCGCATGAGGATTGCGCTTTGAAATGAGACGGATTTGACTCATTCACTGCCAAGCAAACATATATAATTACGCGGTGCACCCAAAAAAGTTTTAACTTCAAAAAGGCATATGACAAAAATTACGATCCCTATCAATAATTATTATTTATAATTCTAATTTACTGGGTGGAAATCTGCAAAATAGATCAGTAAATAAAATTTAATATTTCAATTTTGTAACCGTTTTAATTATAGAACTCAATTGTTCATTTGATATTCATATGGCAGTAAAGCCAGAATCTCTACATTATCCTTCGTAGAGCGCTTTTTGTGATTACCCCGGTTGTACCAGTCGGCAGTTACTTACAGAGTACTGAAGGGAAATTATTGCCTTACTAGGGGCGCTTCTAGAAGGAAGTGGTCATATAAATCAAGGGTGGACGGATAGATTCCTACGATTGATAAGACGATCATTCGCTGGAAATGGTTTTGAAGGCGTAACGGAGAGCCACCCCGCTTTTGCAAGTAAATTCCCCAAATTTTATTGCTTTTGAAACAAAGACGGTAATAGAAAATGGCAAAGTTTGTAAAAAAAGAACCGTGTACTTCCTGAACGCCTAAGAATCTCGTAACACCACTCTTTTATTCAGTTCAGTGCAGTGCTACGGAGTGGCGTTAATTTGTAAAACATATTTCGATAAATCATGATAACATTTATTCCGTTATCAGTGGATTTACAAATATTGTACAATCAAAGTTCTTAATAAATAAAGTCTTTGGTATAATAATAAATAATTATGGATAACTTATATAGCGCCATTTTCTTAATATATTACCTCAATGGCGCTTTACAAAGTGATTATATTAAGATATAAAATTAATTTTAAAGTATAGGTACAGAACAGTTTATACGATGTATAATAATATTTTATTTATTTATTTTATTTCATAAACATAAACGGCAAATCTGCCTTTTACAAACATTAATAATGTTAACATATTTTACTAAATATTTCTTTTTTTAAAACATGAATTTCCTTATACCCAAGATTTATAATAAGAAAATTAACCTTAAAATTATATAGCATATTCAGTAGAAAGTTTAAATAATAAAACATTCTACAGTAAAACAACAAGAAAATCATAAGTACTGTTTCACACAGCTAGGCAAAGTGAACAAAAAACTGTATATATTATGAAATGCATGAATAAATAAATATAATTACCCTTCACCATCTTCGAAAAAGTTTAAAAGGTTTGTTCTATAGGAACAATACCCTATACTAAATATATCAGATACGTGGGAATAACTGATATAAAAATAATATGATATAAAAACAGTAAAATGAGATGTAAATATTATAAAGGTTTGCCTTTTACTATTTTTTTGAATAAATGCCAGGTTGTAGGCCTTTTTAAGGAAGCTTTGTTACAAGTACTAATTATCTCATTAGGTAAAGAATTAAACAGTTAAATTGAGAATTGAATTCAAACATGGATCGCAACTGGTGATATTCATTTTTAGCAAAGCTCCCTCGAGACGAGTTTTTTTATAAAAACAGCTCAACATTTGTAAAAAAAAATACTTATAAAAGGGCACAAACACATATGTAAATAAAAATATTTATTTTGTATTACTAGGATTATTTAAAAATCACAATATATTTTTTATAAACATTGAAAAAAAATCTGTTGAACGACATAAATACAAAAAAAATTAACAACTCATAAATTGTGTCATCAACCGATTTCTAATATAATCAGTTTTGTACTGCGTATCTAGTCAAACACCCGAATTTGACATTTATTTGAATAATAATTTATTACAGACGCTAAGGTGTCCCTAAGATGAGAAAAAATGTCTTTTTTCGAATAATCAGAAGGCAAACCCTCCAATTCTTGTCAAGCTACTATGGTACAATTTTGTCCCTATACGCTGACATTAGACAGTGCTGACTTGAATTAAAAGTTTCTATGAAGTGCCTTTATTTATTATTACTTAAAACGTAACGTTATTTGTTTTATAAATTTATTGCATAAATATGTACACGTATTTAATACCAGGGAATCTTTATGAAACTAGCGGATTAGAAAATGAATACAGAGAGTCCTTTGGTTAGGGTATTCTCCATCTAACATGGCTCAGCCTGTTCTAATTAATATAATTTTGAATATTAAGTATTAAAAGCTTAAACATATACATAATTATAAAAGTAGATTGTATGGAAAAAAAAACATGAATTAATTATGTCATTATATTAATCAATAAAAATATCAATAAGACACAGTTATTGTAATTAATACAACACAAAATTATATTAAAACATATTGAAAATGTACAACTATAAAAAATCATTAAGGATGCTTTCTTTTCAGGGTCACTTTTAACAGTTCGGAATCAGTTTAAAACGTAAAAAGAACTGCTTATTTTCTTCATTTGCGGTAATTAACCTATAAAAGTCTTACATTAGTTTAAAAGCCTTTCAGAGAAAAATGCAACCCTTTGTTTGGCTTGCACGAAAGCGGCATTTTCTCCCGGCGAAGAAACTCTTTCTTGAAGAAAACTACTTTCAATTCTCAACCGAGAAACATATCAACAATATTTTGAGTCTATTCAAACTTTTGTGGACAAAGACTGGATTAAACTCCCCAGAAAGCTGTTAACATCAACATATTATAACAGAGATGAATTACAATTTAGAGAAGGTAATCTAGAAGTCTAGGCATCTACGAGGGCAGAATGATGAATGTTTCACAGCGTGTAACATTAACTTAAACCAGCCAATGACAGATCATAAGCCCTGTAGGTGCCTAGACTTATATATTGCCTTCTGTAAATTGTTCTTTATCTTTGTTGATATATGTTCAAGCAACATATATTTGCTCTTCATGGACGCGAAGTCATCCAAAGTTTTCTGTGGAACAATAATTAGTTTAACTCAGTTTTAATAAGATAAAATCAAAATACGAACAAAACATTTTATCTTTCGTACCATGCAAAGAGCTGGAAATTCCTAACTTGGGTGGAACTTAATGCCTTTTCCCATAATTTGATAAACTCTCCTTTTTAAAGTTAGCTACAATATTTATATTGGTTTATTCTTCGACCAACTTATCTAATAGTGCTTACACGGCCATTTTCTCAGATAAAAATCACAAGAGTAGGGAAAATTTGCCCAAAGCTGCTTGGAATATAATTTTATCAACTTTTTCATAGCCCTCAATAATTTTCAAAATGCATAAATTTTGATATAGTGCTTTTATTGCAAAATTTAAACTACACCAAGGCATGACCTTAAAATGCTTCTTTCTCCTTATTGAATTGAGACTGAAGCAAACAACATATTATTTTAAAAGAGTAAAAGGCTATAGCCCTCCACCTTGCTTGCCATCCGCTCCGCAACTTGAATAGAAAATATTTGGGTGCAAGTAGGCACGGGTTATCAGGGGCTAACCGTGTATAGAAGCGATTATGCGCAGCTTACCATTAAATTTCACTAACCTTAATAATGTTTTATTTTAACTTTATTTACAGAAAAACCAATAAATAATTAAAATTATTTTTTTTTATTTTTGAGATGTTTGAGTTGATTTCATGGATAAGAGTTGTTGTTTCACACAGAACCACAGAAAAATATCAATTTATAGCATATATTACTTACAATTTATTATGTACCTCCTATGTAGGTAAAAATTAATGATATTTCTTTATAGCCTACCTGTAAATAAAATCACCATTTGCCACTGCGGGTTATAGTGTTTAAAATGATTTGAAATAATTGTGCGGGTGTTTTAAGGTAAAATGAACAAAATAAGCCCCTATATTAAAAAAAAAAGAAGTCCGAAAAATAAGGGACATCCTAATAGACGCGTTAGAACGCGAATTGAAGCCAGATAAATCTTCTGTTACTCCTTGTTAATACTTCAAAGAAATAGCGCAATGACTATAATACATTATTTCACTTTTAAATAACAAGCTTTATTTTTTTTGCTAATTCCTAATACTCTTATAATAGTACGACAGTAAAATGTTGATCACCTGTATAAACTTATATGTGGAAATAGTTATTACCCTTAAGTTGAACTCTATTGTAATTGGCATTAATCGTTTTTCAAACATCTGCAAATTCTCTCACGTTATGATTCACCCCCTTCATAATACCACTGAGGGTCATTTACTTTCAATACTCATTTAACGCAAATAAAAGATCAACTAAATGTGTTTTTACTTTGCTCTTAAAATAAAATTTAAATTAAATAAGTGATGGTGTGGCGTATTTTTTGAATAGTAAGATATGACTGTTAATTTTTCCATGAAAATGTAAAACGTATCAAAAATTCAATATGGTAATTTGTTTCAATTCATTTTCATTGTTTTCATTTATAAAATTATAGTTATATCTATATGTTTATATAAATGAAGTATGTTTTTGTGATTTTATGGTAAAATCAGTTTTTGAAATATTTGGTATTTTACTGGAATTAAAATAATTATTATAACAGTTATTTCAATACTAAAAATGGCATTATGCTAAAAAAAATAAAAGGTAGGGAAAACGTGTCTAAAATGATCCCTCTAAGGGAGATTTGATATTTAATACAAAATAAATTGCATTTTCTTTACAATTCGACTAGTTTTGAAAATTTTTATCATTTTTCTATCTACTACAATTCATCAAATTGTGTTATTATTCAACCTGTTATTTATATACCGATTTTAGCAAAACCCTAAAAAAAAATATTTTACCCTACCACGAGTACGAAATGATCCCTTGAGGATCATTTCACGGAATCATTCAGAAGCTATTGTTAATAATAAAACAATTAAATCATTAATAAACTGACATATGAATAATGAAGGAAATAGATTTTTTAAATAATATTGTTTGTTCCGTATAAATAATGTACTATATTACAACTTTATATTATGTTTAAAAATGACTTACCTTAGATCAGACAGCTGAAAATTATATTTTTTTACGTACACTCGTTCTCACTGCACGCGTCTCTGCGCCATTACTGTCAAATGTTTAAAACCTTATTATGTATATGTTTATATAATTAAACAAGAGATGGCATTAGTGGTTTTGCTAAAATCTCAAGGGATCGTTTTACCTCGAGGGATAATTTTGTACACGTTTCCCTTACCTAGTTATCTCAATGGAAAAAAAAAATATCTCTAAAATACCTTTGATTGCTAGGCATGTAGCCCGGGGTTTGTTCCTATAATGTTAACATGTCAATTATATACTATATACTAAAGTCTATTTTAATTTATCGAAATGAGTAGGTTTTATAAATAAATTTAATACGTTTTGTAGTTGCAGCTACCTCAGTGAATTATTCGTACTGATTACTGCGTAAAAAAAACCTTTCGGACTTTCTGTTTCTCCATTTTCTAGACAAATTCATCTTATCAAGGGTAAACTTGATGAAAAATGTTCTTACAAACCCAGCTCTGGCCTCAGAAGGTGACTTGTATGAACGCATCGCTGCACATATTAAGATCAATCACTTTAGTTAGCAGGGGTAAGTTGCCTTGTCGAGGGAAATGGATGAAGGAGGCTTGACAAATGTTTTTTTTTGTAGGACAAATTTAAGATGCTCTTTTATTGTACATTCTGGCAAAAAAATGGTGGACGCGTTCTAACTGAATTTGTGAAACAAGTAATGCAGCTAAAATTTCAATCAGTCACCAAATTTTAATACAATTAAGTGAATGCATCTTATTGGATGGAAGGCCTTTTTTTAATAGTATCTATATATCAACATTTTTTTTAATATTTATTTTTTATTTTATTAGTGTACAAGCCACAGTTGCTTTTTATAAACATAAATACACTAAAAATAGCAGTGTCCTAGTAAAAAAATATACAAAAACAATGTTTTATACATATTACACAGTTGTTTTATTTATTGTACTATATTATGTCTGTATTTATTTCGGCGGCTTACGCCTTTAACAAAGTATAAAATAATAATATAAAAACAATTATTATGAAACTAAATTCAAAACACCTTAACACAAGTGAAGAAAATAAAGGTTTATAAAATCAACAGAAAATAAAAAAACAACAAAGGAAAATTAAACAAGAAATTGTAGCACAGGTATGCAGCAAATAAACAATAAATAAAGAATTTAAATGTGAAAAAGTACTGAAGTAACAGAAGTGGTGTATCATAGTATAAAGAGTTAAACAAGTATAACAATTAGTAGGTTTTTATAATTTAGAAAAGAAGTGATTAAAAAGTAATGATTTTAATTTGTAGAAAGATAAATAAAATAAATTTATGTTTCCATGTTTGTTTGCTAACATGTGAAGCCGTGGAAAAGGCGAGTATTTAACATAGTTGAAATTTTGCAAATCAACAGAAAAAGTAGTATTTTGCCTCGTTTCACAAAAATTCATACAATTTAAAAGTTCGGGATGGCAAGAACATTATTTAATAACTTGAAAAGCAGCACTTAATCTGAAATTTCCCTTCTATAACTAATACATATGAATTTTAACTGCTTCATTAAACATTTATAGTTTAGCTCTTCAATTGGAATGTTTAATTTGATGTACATAAAAAACTAATAATAATACTACTATATTCATTCTACTTAAAATACTTGGTCTAAAAGATGAAGATATGAAATAACGCAATAAGAAATAGCAAAAATCATAAATTCTTCATTTGTTAGTATTATTGCAATGTTTATCGAATATAATTTAACCTGTACTGTACATCTGTTTTTATTCTAAATAAATTAAAAGGTAAGATAATAAATAAAAACAATAATCACAAATCAACTGTGAAATAGGAAGAACTGAAGAAATATAGATGTTGAAGCACAAACAGAATGGTGAGTGTTACGTAGTGTGTAAAATGGCTACTTAAACCAGTCAATCATTCGTGAGCCCTTAAAATGCCTGGACTTTCATATTCCTTTCTACAAAATCTTTTTCATCTCTGTTGTAATATTTTAGTATCCCGATAATTCGAACCAGAGACATTATTTATTTTTCGCAAACTCAATTTATCTAATTTCATAGATTTTCACGACGTTTCTGATACCTGTGTTTTTATAACAGTCACCAGGGCCGCGATTATGAACGGCTATCTTCATCGGTATATGCTGAGACGGTATAAACTAATATCGATATTTATGTACGAAAGTGTGTATATTTGTGTGAAAATTCAACGTATCGTCGTCGGCGCGGCGTGGGTAACCGGTAATTGAACATGTTTAGAAAAAAAATGTGAACATATATTTTTTTTCATACAGAAAACTTAATTTTGCTTAGTAGATGAAATAGAAGATACATTTTAACTTCTCATCGGAATTCATCCCAGTACCGATATTTCTTAGAAATTGGCAGCGTTATCACCCGGGCCTTATGTCTTTCAGTCCAGATGATGTACGTGCAATGTCGTCCGAAACTTCGGCAAGAAGTGCTGTAGAAATACGGCGTATCAACCTAGAAAAATTAAATAAGAAAGGCAAAACTGTAATTTGAAACAAAACAGGAACAAAATAAAGAATTTATTTTATTATTGAATTAAAAAATAACTCTAAATAATCATGAATTCAATGCTTGCAGGTGACGATATTACTTTTTCTATACATTTCAGAAATATTCAGGAATTTTCCTCCCTTTGTTTTGTACTTTTGCAGAAAAGAATTTATAGAATAAAATATTGCTCAAATCCAGAATACCTTTATTAATTTAAGAAATATAAACTTATTATTTTAAACATGTCTCTATTATTTCTCTCGAGTCCTACGCTCTCGCTGTATGTAGTGTCTAGCCGAGCTTAGTTCTCTGTTCGCTAGTCACATCCATTATCCCACGGAGGAACTGCTCCTGGTTTCTGGAGTAAATCAGCCGTCTGGGGGTGGTCATCTGCAGTTGACAGCTTGCACCCTCTCCCCTTCCTGCGCTCCCGGTATCATAACACGTAAAATTCAGAACATTTTAGAAATTTTTATATTTTATTTCATGAATTTTTTATATAAATTTTGGAACCACATTGGAAAAGATTATTAATGCACATATTTTCAACCCATGTTTGCACTTAAAGGTGTGTATAAAATTTGTTACGATAATAGGCAGAATAGTGAATATTACAGTATGTAAAGTAGCCACATAATGTAAATAATAACAGGTAATACACCCTACACTGTAAATGCCAAAACTTATATATTTCTCATCAAAAACTATTTTTATCTCTGTTGCATTGTATCTAGACCATTTTTGCATAAAACCAAAATTATAAGTTTAATTTTTATTCGAGATTTAAAATTCGTTGGATTTCTTTCTTCAAAATAAATGTTTTTTTGTTGACTCTGTCTCAGCCTTCAATAAAAATAAATGCGCGAACAAATAAACTGTTTAGGTTATGTTACATTAATAATTCTTCTCCGAAACTTTCAGTAATGAAGGAACTTCTACAAAAAACGTTTTTAAAAAACAACAATTAATATTAACTTGTAACAATCAGTTATAAGCCATTCTAAATGAAATGCATGCGGGCTTTTCTTAACCCGCTCTGCAACAAATTGTTTCTCATTTTCTAATACTGTTGTTTAAAACAAACAAAAAATGACTTTAAAAGTTTTTAGACAAGAGTATTTAGACAAATTTGGAATTTCATTAAAATAAAACACAGTTTGGATATTTTTATTGTCATTTAGAAACTCTATTGAAAAATATGTTGACTTATTAAAAAAATATGAAATGTCTTTTAAAGCCAACGATAATTTTTTTTTTACATAAATACCACTAATTTTATTTTTTAATCGTGAAAATGCTTTATTTGTTTAAATATATTAGCTTTTCATGCTGTTTTGACTGTAAAATATTTGAGTGAATTTATTTTAAAACTGGATTTCTCTTTAAAAAAAATAACAAAAAACTATAAGGTGTCTTTTTACGAATTGCCGTATTGCTATGAAGCGTACATTTAAAGTCCTAGTATGGAAAATCGTCAAGTATCTATATACTATACACGGCAAAAAAATTGGTTTTGGATTTGTGTAAGTTTATTTACGAAGAAGTAGTCCAAACTATTTATGGTGTATGCAGATAATTGGTAAAATCCCATATTGAATTTGGCAAGGTATCCAAAATAAAACACTTTTACTCTATTTAATTCTACTTTAATTTTTTTTTAAATATTTGTGACGCGTTTCGTCATGTTAAGAAATTATCAAACTTACTTAAGTATTTAAGTAATATAGTTGCTGTATAATGATATAGGCGTTAAAAAGTGCTAAAAGTTTTTGGGTATTTAACAAGTATTGTCATTTTTTATATAGACTAAGAAAAATAAAGTAATTAAAAAACGGTTAAGGTATACTGAGTGAATTTAATTAGGTAAATTATAGGTTGATTGGGAAAGCCCTTCCATTATTTAAAATATTTGAAGGGGTACAGCTTTAAAGTTAATATAATAATTCGATTGTGATACTGATTTAATTAACAAAAGTTTATTTTGAAAAATTGTTAAAACTCTACATTCCTTTTTTATTATTTTATCAATTCAATAAAGTTCTCCTGTAAGTTTCAAGCGTTAAGAGTTTAGGTAAGTACGTACATTCTTCTGGACCTTTATTCAGAGCCGATCGTCTAAAATTACAATACGATGTAAATTTTAATTTTATGGATTTAATTCGGTTCGTATAATTTTTATATTGAGAGCTCTAAATAAGGGATGCCAACTTTAATTGTCTCCGAACAGATATAAAATACAGCATTTAAAATGTGCGTATTTGATTGAATTCTCTCATTATTATAATGTTCTTCTTCTTCAGCCCTGTTATCTCCACTGCTGGATAAAAGGCCTTTTCCAAACGTCTCCATTCCTTCCTATCACCCGCTTGCATCATTCATGTTTTACCGGCTATTTAGGCAATTTCATCGACCCATCTTTTCTATGGCCTTCCAATACTTTATTTGTTTGCCCATGGTCTCCCCTTTATTATTCTGGGTGTCCGCCTGCCATTTTTTTGCCTCGCCAAGTGTCCCGCCCACTGCCATTTAATTTTTCTGCACGGTCCATGATATCCACGACTCCGGTTCGGTTCCTTATTTCTTTATTTCTTATTCTGTATCTTTGACATTCACCGAACATTTGTCTTTCAATAGAATATTTTGTTATTTTATTATAATTGAAAAGCCTCAACAAAATGATCTTATATTTATTGGTTAGAATTGCAACTATCTAATCGTCCATATTCTTCCATACATTTATAAAGAACAACCGTCTCGTGTCTATGCCCTAAACCTCAAATCTCAATACTCAGCTAACATATGAGTTTTAACGCCTTCAAAGAGACTGAGCTCTGAATAATGGATAAGAACAGACATGTTGCATTCCCAAGACACCATCTCCCGCCCCCGTGGATATAGGAAGGCTGTGTGTACCGACATGGTGCAATACCATGTGACATTAACAACCCCCGAGGCATTCAACCATTAACGATAGCTACTAAGAAGGGTGTAATGCGCCTTTGTTCTCCCGAAAACACCCCTATCTTGTAATTGGACAATGTTTTTGTCTCAATTCTTTTGTTTGCATTTAAGTGCAGCGCCAACTTAAATTTATTTTTAACTTGATGTGTTTTTTAAATTGATTAATTAGAGTTTTGATCTTTTGTCTGAGACAGTTTAATAGTTAATCTTTTTAAAATATGAAATCTTTTGAAATATTTCGAGGATATAAACTTTGCGCAATTTTACAGATATTGAAATAATATATTTTGTTGATTTAATAAAGTGTAATATTTATTTCAAAAGAGAGGGATTTTTTTGTGAGAGGAATATACTTTTAAGTCTTGACATTTACAAAGCGTATGAATGACCATTTGCTGTTTCAAGTGTTAAAAATAAATTAAATTGGTTTACATACTGTGTGAAACATTCACAATTCTGACTATGTTCGAACATGCATATTTCCTCAGCTCTTTTTTTGTTGACTTTTATAAAACAAAAGAGCTGAATGCATTGGTGTGATTTTACCAAATGAAGAAGTTCAATACTACGGGAAATTGATTGAAAAAAAATTGACTATATATTGTAATTAAACGATGTCTCGAAAACGTATGAAAAAAATAAATAAAATATATCAATATATAAAACATGTGGACTATAAAACTCTGCTCGATTAATCCTACAATACAATAAATAAAACGGCATTGCATCGTTTTCCTTCCAAAGCCATAATACGTTGTGCATCTTGTAAATCCTTACAAATTGGATTAGCCTGCATAACATAATAAGGGAAACTTGAACATCTTGAGAGAGTTTCGCTAAACGCTAACACAAAGAATAAAGAGTAAAGAGAAAATAAGAAATGAACGAGGGGACTTCAATTATGTAGGTATTTTACGAGTTTTAATAGTCTATTTCAAATAATATTAGTAAATCAGTGTAAAGGTGGCAAAGTTTGATAATATGTCACTTTTTTTTTTAATTTTGAAGGGGATACTTTCAAAGTTTGATGAGCCCTTATAAAATCAGAATTTTAGTTTACAAGCCTAATTTTTAAGTATTTATTATTTATTTATTTGACAAATCGTAGTCTTCATTACGTTACGGGCTGTTAATGCCATTTTGTAATGCATAATGTACTTATGTATGTCAGTAGATGCATTAAATATTTGTCTGTACAGAATTTTTTTCGTCATGCCACGTGTACACAAATTTCAATTTTTCTTGACTTCCCAAATACATCACATTTTTCCATTTGAAACAAAGACGGCAAAACAAGATTTGTTTGGAAATACTATATTTAACCATGTTTCAACAAACAAGACATAACATCTTTAGAAATAGAGTAATTGTTGGCAATGTTTAACATATCTATATTTTAATTCACTGTGGTGCTACTTGTGAAAACCTGTAATTGGCTTATTTTTCATCTGTTTTGTTTTCTTTTTATATATGATAAATGTAGTCGTTGGTTATCTAGATAAGAAATAAATATATACATATATATATATGTATGTATTTCATATATTAAAAAAAAAAAAATATTATTATTATTTTGCTATGTAAAACAAAAGATATAATGCTTGATATATCACTAATTTTCAATTGTTATTTCATTTCTATCGGTGGTATTTCACGCATTTAGATATAATATAAAGAGATGACACTCCATATAAATCTGAGCTTTAATTTTGACCCAAAAGGAAAGGGAATGACCAGCGGAGGTAACAAGAGTCGTTACGTCTTATCGCGTCGACTTTGGCAAGCAAAACACGTAGTACAGTAAAAAGCACGGACTGTTTACATCGATCTACTGTGAGTTCTATTCAGTATGTCGCTCCCTTCTGCATACGCGCCACAGACAAAAATTCAAATGCAGCCGAGAAATGCTCGCAACAGACTTAAGCCCGTTCTATCAAAGTTATGCCAATTGCCCACAGGTTGAGGGACCATATTTCGAACGCTTATTCTTACTATAGTCATATGGCTCAATGATTTCACGCCTGTTGTCATGTTACGTATGTTGTAAAGTGACAAATTTCAATTTGTCATCCTTAGAAATAAAATAAAAAACATTATGATGTGACATTGCTAATATAATATAACCTTATTAAACGAAGACATACCATATTTTGCCAGATTGTAGATCTTATCGAGATAAATCCCATGACATATATTATTCAATATGCGCAAAAAAGTGATATATCATTCCCAACCGTCTGAAATATTAGTAGGTAGTCACATGCAGACTTTTTTAAGTTATGGATCAATGTCTCAGATGGAAAAGTGGAGGGACAACGTCGCATCATTCTTGGAATTATTTTTGTACGTTAATTAGGGGGTTCATGATAGACGCAGTGCAACCTCCCCAGCCCACTATACCATAAGTTACCACTGACTGGAAAAGAGCAAAATACACCATTCTGAGAGTGCCAACGTCCAAGATGTTCCTAAGTGAGCAGAATATATGCCACAGAATATATGACACTGACAAATTTACTATTATGCTCAATGTTTGTTTTTGTAAATTTATTGATAATTTTAAGTTGCTAGAATTTCACTCGTCTATGCACTTTGTAGCTGCAAGACGATTAGTAATCTAGCTTCAATAGGTAAATGTTATCAACTATCAAATATCCAAATTTAGTAAATGAGGTCTAGAATTCCAACCATCCATGCGCTTAGAAGCTGCAAGATTTGTTGATATCTAACTTCTATTTTTATAAATTTGTTTTTTATTTCATTTTTTAAAATATCACTAAAACTCTAAAATCCATTGTCAAATAAAAAAATAAGTATGTAAATAGAGGCTAGATTTCTTATTGTCCATGCGCTCTGTAGCTGCAAGATGTGTAATCTAGCTCCTATATATCATAACTGGAGACGAGAAACAAGAATCCTAACCGTCTATGCGATCTGTAGCTGTAAGACGTGCTGTGATATTTATTTATTGTACAGCGCCCTTGAGGTGATTTTCACAAAAATGGCGCCATGTAAATTATCCAAATATTAATATAAATTTTTTTTATCTGGAAACCAGCGATTGGACCTGAACCTCCCATCGTAGATTTTTGTCAATAATTATTTCCCTTTATTTAACGTACTTAACTGGTTTTTAAATACTAAGGACTAACTATAGATAGACAATTGACATGGACAATTCATATCAACAATTTAATTAGCAAAGCGGCGACTTTTTCGAATCATTTTTTTTAAATCGAGAACTTTGTTCCAATAAAGGAAAAAATAATAATGTACGAAGCCTATGTAAAAACTAAAATATGTTATATGCAACTACAATGGGGAACAGGAAATCAAAATGACATAAACAGACTACAAAGACAGCAAAATAAAATATTAAAGTTAGTATATGACCTTCCCTATCTAACAGCAATTAAATAACTTTTTAAAGTAGACGGAGAATGTGGTGGAAATAATACTTTAGTTAATCTCGCTACAATTTTATCAAGAGATGGCGCAATCAATGCCAGGCCTGGAGGAATGCAAGGAGATCAGTTTGTGGACGAGTTTATCACCCAACACCAACATCCTCCTCCTCAAACATTCCACATGAACACCCTTCTTCACAGCTTAAGAGACATCCAAGAACAGGGTCAGTCAAGTTCCAATAATAATCATAATCAACAAACAAACTTAACACATAAATGTAACTGAACTCTTTAAACTAAAATCCTTAAAATTTATTCATAAATTAGCCACTGACGTAATTGTGGACGAAAAATTAAAACTTAGAAAAAACTGAAGTAAACATGAACACGATACGAGAATATCAGAAAAATTTCATATGCAACCTTTGAAAACGAGAAAAGGACAATCGAGACTAATAAACCATGGACTGAAATTATACACTAAACAACCAGACAAAACTAAACAAAAGACTCAGACAACCTTTGCATAATATGTTAAAAATATTATTATTCTCAGTAGAATGTGAGTTTTAAAAGCAAAAATATTTTGTTAAATGTTTGTAACCCGTAAGGGTTTATCAATGAAATTTTAAAAATTAAAAATTTGTCATGAACAATCTGATTCTTTTTCCAGATTAAGATGGAATTCAGGTGATGATCTGTTACCAATACTAAATGTAAAATACGAGTATTTGGTTTTATCCACATTCAGGGTAAGCAAATTATTATCTAGCCAGATAAAACTGCACCCATAACTCAGAACTGCCCAATTAAGATTAACGACAGTATGTAATATACTTCTATGGGTGTGACATCTAGCGAACATTTGTAATTGTTCAAAATCACCGGCTTTATTGTACGAGTACATGGAGTCGGGTTCAAGGGAAGCCTAGTTTAGGCGATACCGCGGTAAAGGAAATCCCACCAAGTAGAACAAATTACAAGGAGTCCCATACTAATCACAAGCCTAGTTTCTATTGTCCATATTCACGGGTAACTGCTAACGAAGGATGGCCCCTCCTAGTAGAAATGTTGTTCGTGGTTAATGGTACAATACTCTTTTTTTTGCCATTTAATTAATAGCATCTCGTATGATTGATAAAATCTGGGTCCGGAGGGATAAAGAATAGAGTTCTGTATGTGTAGAGGAACTAAATTCCTGGAACAGTGTTTACGACTAGATAGCTAATCTTAGGTAAAAATTCTGAAGAAGGAAATAAAATTGCAATAAGTCCACCCCGCAGTTAGGATGTTAAAGCTTACTTTATTTAGAGTCCTTTGTTCGATTTCTGGCTAGGTCGACAGTATATCGACACCACTTACGTATAATATCATAACCCACAAAACGCGATTTTACAAGTTAAGGATATAAAAATATAATTGTTCAGCATAAATCTAAATATTGACCGATTTAAAAGAAAAATTGTAGGCATATTTATTTTTAAATCTGTTTTTGTATTAATTAACATGAAATTTTTAATGTTTTGCGGTTTAAGTAAAAATGCACATACGATATTATGCTTTGGAAAATATATTAAGTAAAAAATCGAATGAATGACATACGATATTATACTTCGCGAAAGACCCCGAGAAAAATATTACAAGAATGACATTAATCATTTTACACCTAGACTATTAAAAACAATAATTAAAAGTGTAACGTGCAATAATTATTCTATACCCTCAAACGACTATATAATCGTAAGAAGTTTTTTATCTAACATACGTTTTTATTTGGTATATTATAATAAAAAAGGAAATATATATATATGAAAATCAAACAATTATAATCCAATAACTGTTTTGTTTTATCAAACATGTTGCCGTCTTTCATGCAAATATGGGATTTGGATACCATACGATAAATCCCTTGTTAGATTTTCAATTGTAGACAAAATTTCTAAGACAATAACATTGTTGTGCTCTAGTGAGCTTAATTGTTTTTTTTTTCGCATAAGCAGGATTCATTTTGAAAAAATACACAAGAAAATGCCATTTAAAAAAAAATAAAAACAATTCTTGCGGCGGACGTCCATCTAGTCCAGAAAAAATAGTTGTAACTGATACTTACGCCGCTTCCAGTCATCGCTTTTGTCCAGCAAACACTATCGGAAAGGTTTGTACAATAGTATTATTAAAAAAATATATATTACTTACGACAAGATGCGTCCTAAAAGAAACGTAGCTAATTGCAAAATATTTTTTTTTTCGTCGGAAGTAAAAGGTATAATAATATATATTTTTTTTTATTTATTTAACTTTTTGTACATAATGTTATTTGTACATTGGCGGGCTTGTGCAATATATGGACATTAATATGGCGGGCAATATATGGACATTAAGAAATTAAAATCATCCGTTTGTGGGTTACGACAGTATAAGTAGGAAGGGTTAATATATTTTATTTGAATGATGGTTTTACACTGAAATATTAAATTCTCCCTGGACTAGTACCTGAAGCGTATGACTGATTACATTTCCTCCATGCAACAGATGATCAAAATTAAATGCATCGTTGAAGCCACCTAGTGCCCAATGCACCATCATATAGGTAAGATGATGGTGATGAAAGGCAAATTATGTTTTTTTTAATGTAAATTTACTGGAGGCGTATAACTCATTACAAACAAAATAATATCAACAAATAATGGTAAATCCTGAGTTCGGGCGGATGAATAATTAAATTCTTTGAGTATAAAAAATTAAGTCAGGACCGCGGGCAAGTGTTTTTAATATTTAAATCAATTAAAAAATACCGAAAAAAATTGAGTGGAGATTAGTCTGTTTTGTGGATGGTTAGAACTTTTCCCTACTACCGATCGTTAGGTCGCGGGTTCGATTCTTGGCAAAGATACATAAAATATAAATAAATTTTTAATTTCATCTTTACCTAGACTAAATCTGACTAAGAATGAAAAGTGCCTTTTGCACCACCGGGCGTGAAAAGACAAAAAATTATGATGATTGTTATTGTTGAAACTAAAGTCAATTGAACGTATTTTCGAATACAGACTAATAATGAACAAATTACAACAGCGGTGGTGAAAACCTTAAAAAGGGGAATATGGAAGTCTAGGCATCTACAGGGCTTATGACCTATCATTGGCTGGTTTAAGTGGCTACTTAACACACTGTGTAACATTCACCAGGTTTGGAAAGCCATATTTCTTCGTTTCTTCCATTTGTTGATTTCAGTGAAGTAATAGAGCTGAAACCTTTATTGTTGTGAAGAGATTCATCTGACTGAATAATTTCACATACCAGGCAATGCCTGAAAACTATTTTCCAATTTTTAAACTTCTTCTTGAACCAGTTGGTTTTTATTACAATATTTGAGTTTGTCCAAATGTTTGTAGACAAAAGACTGGATTTCACCCCCTCGGGAGTCATTAAGATTAACAAATTACAACAGGGATGGAGAATACCATAGAAATTTGTAAATCTTAATGACTCCTGGGGGGGTGAAATCCAGTCTTTTGTCTTCAAACATTTGTAACTGACTAATAATAATTCAGAATAAATATGTAAACGTTGGACCAGGTGTGTGATTGAAGATTATGTATGTAGGTACATGTGTGAGTTTAAAGGATGTGTGCGTCGTCAAATGGTAAGTATATGTATTAGAATGCGTGTACGTATAGGTATGTACCAACTGAGTAACTTGGCAGTTTCCAAAAAGAACTAGGAGTGCGGTTGGGAGTAGCAGGCGCCGTATTTAATAGTATGAAGGCTGTCTGGAGATCGGATATTTACTCAGTGAAAACAAAAGGCCGCCTTTATAACGCCTGCATAGAAACCTAGGTGTTAATTTATTCTAATCTACGAATGCAGATCGTAGCACCTCACTAGGGCCCAAAACAGCAAGATTCTGAGTTTTAAGAATTGGTGTCTCAGAACAATTTTGGATGTGCGGTGGTTTGAGTTTGTGAGGAATTAAGTAACAAAAAAACGGACTGAGCAGACTCCGGTGACAACCGTTGTCAAGCGGAGGAGATACCGTTGGCTAAGCCATATACTGCGGATGCCTCCTGAAAGCTTTAACCACGCTTGCCTACTTTACAAGGCATCAGGTTCTTAATGTCCTTGACGTCCATTGCTGACTGTTCATCGGCAGTTTATGTCAGAACTTCGGGACGAACCTGACTTGAAAGGACGCAAATAAGTTGGCAGCCTATAGAGATACATGGAGGCTCTTTATAAATACTAAATGCTCCAATGAGCGTAGATGGAATGATGATGATTATGATATATGATATATTTTGCATATGCCGATGATACTCTATTCATATATGGCGGTGATAATAAAACCTAACTGCAAAACAGCATCAATGAAGATCTGAATGAATTTATGCAGTTGTAAGATTATTATTATGTTCATTAGCAATTAATTACAACAAAATACGATAATAAAAATGAGCAAATCAAAGAAACAGAAAATGTAAAGTACTTGGGTTTTGAAATGGATGACAAATTAGCGTGAACAAAACATATCAAAGCAGTTATTATAAAACTGTGTCCAATTATTGAGATAATGAGAAAAACAGAAGTCTTTGATAAAATGGCAAAATAAATGGTATATAAATGCTTTCATACTTCCACATTTTGTATTTGAATTAATAATATGGTTGCAGTGTAGTAAAAAAATGCAAGAATCAGTTAAAAGAACAATCAATAAACAACTTTAAGTAATATTTAACTTTAATAAATATACTAAAACTACAGATTTATATTAAATAACAAAAATGTTCAATTTAGATTAATAAATTTACACAGAGAAGGTAAAGATAATGTTAATGGTTAAAAATAATAAAATAAAGACAAATATTAAATCAAGTTTAACTACAATATACCATTTTAGAAATACAGGAGCGTCAATTAATTTAACTTTCGAACAACCTAGAACTTACAGAAAAAGAAACAGTTTTGTGTATACAGCAATTACGTTCTACAATTCACTTTTTAATGACTTAAAAAATATACAAAACAGAAACGTACTTAAAAAACACCTAAAAGAAACAGTTCTTACAGCTCGTGTGTCAAATGATTTGTGATGTTATTATATCGGCTTTTTAGTAAAACTATTGTGTCATAATATATTATAAACGCTCATACCGGTACTTTGGCTGATTGGGAATATTTCGTACAAACAATGTTCATGAAATATGTAATGATCATCCTACACTGAAATTGGAGTACCCACGATAAGGATTATATAAATATATAAACCACTCTCATGTAACGTTGAAAAAATATTTAAACCGCTCTCATGTAGTGTTGAAAAAAATCACAGGCGTCGTTATTCTACAATCATGACAAAATGATGTCTTCCATATTTTATTTTATATTATTTTTATAACTATTTTTGTAACTCTTTTTAGAGAAACGTTTTTAATATAATATTTAAAAACGGCGTTGTTCTATTAAAAAAATTATGATGTGACGTGTTATCTATCATTTTTCAAATCCATATCAAAATATTCACATTTTTTTATATTAAATACGCTACAGTCAAAATTCTGTAAGGCAGAGTACCTTTAACTTATTCAATGATGTTAGACTCGAAACTGTTTTTCGTTATATTTGTATAAGGCATATTAATATAGGCATATCAAACATTTGGTTCACAAGATATAACTAATCCCAAAATATTAAAAATTTAAGAATTTCAAACTTAAATTCCCCCCTCCCTCCTCAAAGGTAATCGACTCCTGAATCCCGCAGTTGAAAATAGATTTCTCTTTGAGTACTTAAACGCTCTTCCAAAAAATATTTAACCCCTAAGTCGTGAGGGTTTTGGGTATAACATAATTTTTATTCTGTAAATATCATGTACGAACATTTTGCTGAGACCTCTTTTAACTGTTCGATCGTAACTCTATCAATGATTATTTTAGGTAAACTTGCCACACATACAGCACGTCCATATACTGGAACAAGTATTCCGATGGATCTGATGGAGAAAGATGATAATTAACAATAATATCAGTGAAATTATGAGAGGCTGATGGATGCCTCATAACCTATCCAGCCAACTATTTCATAAGTATTATTATTATTATAATTATTATGGATATCTTATATAGCGCCATTTTCGTAATAAAATACCTCAAGGGCGCTTTACATAGTGATTATATTGTTAAATTAATTCAATTGAAGCTTTTGAATTTGAAATTAAATTAAAACAATTTATTTTGTTGTCACATGCTACGGATTTATTCAAATGATTTAGAGAATAAGTGGGTTTTAAGTTTTTTTCCGAAACATCACTTCACTTTCACAACCTCGTACCTCTGCTGGGAGAGCATTCCATGCCATAGGGCCTGCGACCGCAAATGCGCGTTCACTAAATTTAGTGCGCTGTTTGCGTAGAGGTATAATAACTTTTCCTCTCGCCGTAGACGTAGCTGATCTAAGCGTGAGACGCCTGTCAGCTAGTTCATCTGGAATGCATAGTTCCCTTAGATATTCCGAAGCAGAGTTGTGCAGTGACTTATACATAAGCCAACAGAGTTTGTATTTGACCCTCTGTGGAAAACGTAGCCAGTGTAGTTCCCGAAGTAGTGGAGTGACATGACTGAACTTAGAGATTCCGAAAATAAGTCTCGCTGCGGCATTCAATACAAATTGTAGGCGAGTCATTTTGTTCATTGGTAGACCTGCATAGATACCATTTCAATAATCGACTCAAGACACTACAAACGCATTTATTAATTGACGGGCGGCATCAACCGGCATTTTTTTGCGTATGCATTTAATTTGTCTCTGGTAGAAGCATGAACTTATCGTTTTACTAATTTGAGCGTCAAGAGAAATGTCAGAATTGAGTAAAACTCCAAGTAGTTTAACGGTGGGTAAAGCGGTACTCCCTACATTGGGTAAAGCCGTATCCTGGATCAAATTCTGTTGTCTGGCTGAAGCCATTCACAGTTGTTCAGTTTTTGATGGGTTGAATGTTAGTCTGTTTTCAGCCATCCAGTTTCCTATTTTCTTGATGCATCCCTCAATTAAATTGACAAGCACACTTCTCTCGCCGGGTTTGCATTAAAAATAAATCTGCGTATTATCTGCATAGCAATGAGACCACAATCCAAATTCTTTGATAATGTCTTTAGTGTAAAGGAGATTTGATATATTTATAAATGTTTTTAAAAATGTACGTTCTTAGCACGTTTTTAATTATATTTAAGAATATTTTTTTACGAACTTAAATCTTCATTTTGTGTCTAGTTTGGTTGAACGGGTTTAGGTGAGTTTTTATTACGTCACTCTTCGTCTAAGTGTATTGTCAACGTGTCTCTTGATACAACCCCTGTGCGATATTAAAAATGGGCCTGACGGGGTGTCAACTTGAGCCGGGTGACATTTTCATCCCCACAACTAAAGGTGGAAAATCCATCTTCGCCTTTCTTACTGACGCAGACACACTATTGACAGATATCTTACAAGATTAAACTCTGCACCTGTTAATTTATTTCAGTGACTCAATAAAGAATACTGTTTGATTTATTTGGTGAATAATTCAAGCGGAGAAATTCATTTCGTTTTGATTAAGTTGAAGAACGCACTTAGACAATGGAAAATATACTAACAACCATTTGATTCTTACAAATGAATTCTAAGTACTTACAAAAATCATTTAAAAACATTTTCATAAATGATTAAAATAAATGGACTTTAACGTATTCCTTTTTTTCTGATTTATCATACACTTAAAACCAACATAGATATTGCTTCAGTTTGTCGTTTTCTATTTCATATTTCATGTGTTTATTTAGATATTTAGAACATTACAGAAAAAAGACCCAATCCATTCTAGATACAATATAAGATCACAAATTACTCTAGATTTGTGTTTTTTGTGAGTGATTTGTGTAGAGAAATTATTAAAATAACATAACATAATGTAAAAAGAAAAATTAAAAGTTGGAAAGTGCTTTCCTAAGGGAAGGCCCACTGTCATGAAATATGTCGACATCCGAGGCGATGCGATTAAGTAGCAAGATTGCTCTACCAATCGGCATAACCATTGGCAGATTGATTTTGCATCGTTGTAGGTAAAACAATCGATGCTGTCTTTGTCGAAGATAGTTATCAGGAACGAACAGACCTACCTCCATCAGAATTTCTGAGTTGTGTATATCTAATGAGCATTACATCAGAATTATCGTTCCGTAATGTTTTATGTGAGACAGTTCTTGGAAAACAGAAAACAGATATCAAAAGAAGAGCTGGAATTGCAAAAAATGCAACGGCTAGTTTCAAAAAAATATAAAATTATAGAGGCATATTGAAAGCGACAAAAATGAGATTGGTCAGAACATAAATATTTTCAATTTTTCAAATAGAATTAGGACAATAAGGGAAAAGAACGCAACACGATAAATACCTTCAAATTGTGGTGCAGGAGGCGTATGCTAAGAGTATTCTGGACAGTCAGACGCACCAAGGCCCTCATTCTGCAGGAACTGAAGCTGGCTGACAGACTGCCGACCATATAGTCAGTCATCAATAGACTTCACTCTCTAGGTAATGAGTACCAGGACGTTTGTGACTCATTTCACATGAAATTTAGTTCATATAGAACGGCTCTTCTTCCTTATTTCATTGATAATAGTTCTAGGTAACTTTTTGTTACTATTGTTAAGAATTGTTTTTAACTTCTTTATTGGGTTTATTTTTCTTTTTTCGTTTCTTTTCTTGAATTGATTTATAAGTACAAAATATTTCTCTTTATCATTTTTTTTACATCATTATATATTTTTATACATACATATATACTATTTACCTAAGTATTAGTTTTAAATAATAATACATATATATATATATATATATATTTTTTTTTTTTTTTAATGTTATTCAAAATTGTTTTCTTAGTTTTTTTCAACTGGTTCAAAGTATTTCTAATACCAAATAATATTTTTTTTATCGATAATTCACCCCTTTTTGAAAACAGCCTTATATGTTTGAATATTTCAACTATTACGAAATAAATTTACTTACAATAGTTTGAGTCTGTCTCAATGTTTGTAGACAAAACTGTTGACAAATCACAACAGAGATGGAGAACATTTCAGAAAAGGGAATGTGGAAGTCGAGGGATTTACACGGCTTGTGACCTGTCATTGGCTAGTTCAAATGGCCACTTTACAAACTGAGTAACATTTACCATTTTTCCTATGTCTGAATATCTTTTTCTTAAATTCTTTTATCTGTTAATATTTATTTGTTTATTTATTTTGTTCATAAACGCCCAAAAAGCATTTACAAAAAAAAAAAAGAAATACATGCTAACATACTAAATAATAAACAGAATATACAAAAAAAAAAGTGAAATTAGTTAAAAAGGATATGACAAAAAGTTTTACAAAGTAAAAAAAAAAAACAATAACAACAAAGGTATTCAAGAAAAAACAGTAAGCATATAAACAAAAAATGCAAAGATATAAGCTTATGAAATAAATTCTGTAAAGCAAACAATAAATAAAGTGTTACGGTAAGCAAGAAAGACATTTTTAAGTTAAATTAATAAACAAGCAAGCATATATTATCACGAAAAAATAAGAAATAAAAATATGTATCTATAAAATGCGTATTTGCCAATACTACAATGCAATTTGATATAATAGTAAAAAATAGAAAACGTAAAAGTATAAGGTAATAAAAATAAACAAGTAATTTTTTTTTTTTAATTTATGGAATTGAATTGTCAATAATAGTTTGACGAGCAGCTACAAATAAACTTGATATTGTGGGCTTATAAGATGGTAAAGAATTGACAGAATGTCCGCAGCCGTTCCATAAGTGTTACCTAACCTATGCAGTCTCGGTATCAATGAATTGTTTTGTTGGTTGGAAGAAGTACTGGAGCAATGAAACAATAAAGCACTCCTAGTGTTGACAGCAGGTACTCTAAAGTTAATCAATTCAAGTATTTTTGGGGCGTCAAAAAGAGAGTTTACAATTTTATACAGTACAATGAGATCATTAATAGTTCTTCTTTCAGATAGTGTTGTTAGGTTAAGTGAAATAAAGAGCTAGAATCTTCATTGTTGTGAAGAGATTCATCTGATTAAATTATTTCACAAACAGGCAACGCATGAAAACAAGTTTACGATTGTTAAACTTTTTTTGGACCGGTTGGTTTTATTACAATATTTTGAGTCTATAACAGTGTGTAAAGTGGCCACTTAAACCGGCCATTAACAGGTCAAAATCCTTGTGAATGCCTAGACTTCCATACTCCCTTCTCTAAAATATTCTCCAGCTACATTGACTTTTTCAGACTTTTCCTTTTGTCTGTGTCCGGACGGATGAAGAATTTTGTCAAGTGCGTGTAATAGAACCTGAATCCTAGACAAGGTTCGATTAGTGCTCTCAGGTAAAAATTCTGAAATGGTAAATTGAGCAAAGAAACGTCTGCCTCCAAGTGTAATGGTTGGCGCGTTTGCCTACCAGCTTGTGGTTCTAGGTTTGATTCCCGTTTGATGACCGTCCAGGTCGACATGAAATATTTGTTGTCAAAGTTGGTTTTACATTGAAGTATTTTATTGTCTTTTGACTGGCTCCTGAAACTTCAAACAGATTACTTTAACAGATGATCGAGATACGCTGTATTAGATACATATTTTAACTTTGCAATGCCTTGGTTTGATGATGATAATATACATCCTATCAAAATATGGAAAACTTTGTATGATTTTTTTTAAAACGTTTTTTTTTTTATTTAGAAATCAAAAAGATTTTTAATAAAAGGCAATTGCTTATTATTTTATTTAAAAAATATTATGATTTGGATAATGTATTAACCTTTCCACGCCATGCACGAAATCAAAAAGTAATGAAAATGTAAATATAAGAAGTTAGTCTTAAAAAATACATGTTACTTCTACAACATATTAACCTAACCTTACATAACAATGATTAAAACAACATATCTTCAACTTTTGACAACTAAGATCTTACAAATAATATTACTTTACTTATGTTTTATTAACTTCAGGTATTTTATTTTAAAAAAAAGAAAACTTTATGAGTTTTAATGAAAATATTACTCAATAATTTATAATTTTAGTGTAAAAACAATAAAATTTAAAAGTCATAATATATCTTACTACGCAAACTTCGTGATATATTTCCTCTGTGAATTTGCGTAGAAAGGTTAACAGACCATTAAGTTAAAATTAAAATATTACCACACAAACTTGTTAAAAGCCTCGTCCATTTCAATTGCGGTTAATCTACTTAGGGCTAAATAATTAATCCCTTCTTCCTATTAATTAAACAAACTAACTGATGAAGTCAAATAAACTTGATTACAGCCCAAAATCGTAAACCGTATCTTATTAGTAGGAAACAAATTTTATCAAGATAATAACTTAGAGGTTGAAGCAGTTACCGTGATTAAAGACAAAATATTATTCAATCTTGAATTCAAAATAACAAGATTTTATTTTTTGCATATTGATATTTATGTTTCAGTTAGCGCATTGCAATTATGCATATTATACTGAAATCGATTCTAGATAATGTATAAATACATATATCAATAAAAGCGTTTTCAATGTATTTAATGTCCATGTACATAATTATATTAATATTTAAGTAAGAATATTATGCACAATAATTATAATACCTTATTGAATATCTACAAGTTATGCTAGATTACGTCAGTTAAGACCAATATAAATGTGTATAAAACTACCCTTTTCTTTTCCTTTTTGCCCATTATCGACGAAAATTTTTTTGCCGTGATAATTGTTTTAAACAGCCTCAAAAATCTCAACAGATAATGTTTTACTTTTGAATACATGTATAGGATCAACATACCAATGATTATGTTTGATGAAAGAACAATCTTTATACCAAACAAAATTACATTTGACATTACTTTTTGTACGTCTCTTGGAATGTATTTCCATACAATGTTTTGCTCATATTTTATCATTAAAAATTCATAGAAAGAAACTGGTTAAAAACAAGAACATTTATTCATATAAAACAAAAGAGATGAAGACCATTTTATTTATCATTTATCATTTATTTATCATTTATCATTTATTTATTCATATATATGTACATTACAGAATAAAATATCTTAATTCATACATATAGAAATAATTAGGTAAAATTAGGTATATATAAAATAAACACATTAGGACACATAATATCCAAAGAATAATATGTTAAAAAAGTAAGAGAATCTTATAACAAAAAACTCTCTCAGAGACGTGAAAAATGTCAATGTCCAAAGTGATATTGTTTAACATAGAGATAGCCCTTCCAACAGGCATAACCATTGGCAGGTTGGTCCTGTATATTGGAATGTGAAACAGTCTATGTTGACGCTGTCTAAGGTAATTATCAGGAACATAAAAGCTAATGCTCCGCATAATTTCAGGGTTGTCAATAATACCGCGCAACAATCAAAAGAAGTGCATTGTTAAATACACATTCCTTCTAGTCTTCAAACTGCTGTAACCAAGCATACCCTGGAGAAACTCAGTGGGATAAAGCCATGGATAATATCCTTACTCCCTCATGTAGAGAAACCGAAGAAATTTCTTTTAAACCCTCTCCACCATAAGAGAGTACTTCAACTCACACGGTCCCCAAATCATCGAGCCACTCTCGAGTCTACTTCGCACCAACGAGTTATAAAGAATTCTCAGTACTCGTGTACTACCAAAAACCCTAGCAGTACGCAAGACGAATCCTAACATCTTCAATGAACTACTACAAACTGTTTCGATCTGATCATGAAATGTCAGGGAACTCACAAAATATATTATAGAAGGGAATATAAAAGTCTAAGCATTTAACAGGGTTCATGGCCTGTCATTGTGGCTGGTTTAAGTAGCCACTTTACACTTTGTGTAACATTCTCAATTTGGCGTATGTTTGAACATTTGTATTCCTTCAATTCTTCATTCTGTAGATCTTTGTAAACGTAAAAAGCTAAAACCTTTATTTGTGTGGATGACATTCTGATCGAATTATTTAACCTACACACTGCCTAAAAATATTTTTCACTTTTTAAACTTCTTCTTAGACCAGGTGAATTAATCAACAATATTTTGAGACTATTAAATATTTTGTTGACAAGAACAAGACAATGTAAATTGGCTACTTAAACCAGCCAACGGCAGGTCAAACGCCTTGTAAAATGTCTAGATTTATATATTTCTTTCTATTAAATGTTCTTCATCTCCTTTTTAATATTTTAATAGAAATAACTCCCAAGGGGGTTGAATCCAGTTCTTTTCTACAAAAAATTAGATAGACTCAGAATATTGATCACATTATATTTGCGGTTATTTTAAAATATTTAAATAAATCGGAAGATAAAAATTAATAATTAAATGAAAAGTTCCCTGAGCATATTCCGAAACACAAATTCGATTACTTAGGTAAATAATTCATGTGAAAAATAAATAAATAATTTTACCTTGGCAAATACTTATCTATAATGTCGAACAAAGAAGTTATTTAGAATTTTATTAAATTACTTTTTATTTGAAAGCATGACATAAAACCTTACTCTATGTCGAGATTTATTTTTAAAATACTTATTTAAAATGTTTTCGTATTGTGATTTGTATGAAGTAAGTAAAATACAGTTTCGAATATTCCTAAAGTGCAAAGTAATTTATGATATCTCATGTTTATAGTAGTTTAATATTGTGCTTCAAGTAAAGTAGAAAACATACTGCATTCATGTATATTTATGATCATAGCATAGTGTATTATAGTATATTAGATCGTTGCCATTTGAGGAGATGGAACTTATCTTTATTGCAGTTTCAGGACTGCCATTTGCTTTGACGAACACAGTTAAGGCTTCACAATGAGCTACCCGCAAAATTAACCCTCGAATAGGGAGCTCAATAGATCATTATTTCGTTTTAGCATTTCCACTCCTACGAACAGACTCGCATACTAGTATCTGCCAACGTTATCATTGTTTCTCTACGAGAGCTAGATATTAATGTTAGTCAACCAAAAACAGAGTTTAAAATGTACAAAAATCATCTATGTTCACTTCAATGTAAATTAAATTTAAAATAAATTTTCGCCCATTACTTTTTAAATTAGACAAATTCAAAGTGTAAAGTTAAAATCTTTGCTGTGTTTTTTTTAAATTAGTATTAAGATTTTTGATTTGTTTATTTATTTATTTTATTTTTATTTTCTTTTATTTAGGAAACATACAGTACAATAACAAAGTTTTATATTTTACACCGTTAGACTTAACTCTAATGGACCAGCAAAGTTTCCATATTGTAAAGTAATTATATGTAAGGTTATGGAATTAAGAGATAAACATATGTTAAAATGAATATAAGATCCTAGTGAAAAGCACTTGCTGACGAACTGCAGTCATGCAGTTCAGTAGGAAGTAATATATTTTTTTTTTTGCATGTGAATAAATATAAATATCGTAATTTAAAAAAAGTCGAAATGAACATAATTTGTTTGCATGATGATAATGAGTTGCCACTTAAACCAGCCAATGACAGGTCACAATCCCTGTGTAAGTTCCTTAAATTGTATATTCCCTTCCCTAAAATGCTCTCTGTCTCTGTTGTGGTATGTAAATTTAAAAAAATAAAATATTCATAAATTTCATAAAAAGTACATGTTTTTGGAAAATTCTAAACATATCTACTTTTACACATCTAGTAAATGTTATCACTGAAACTCTCCAAAAAAAGAGACTTACTCTTGTGCTTGGAGAGTGACTTACACTGTTTTAGTTGTTTATATATAAGAGTTTATATAATTTTAAATACGAGTACATGAAAAGAAGAATAAAAACATAGGATATTTAAAGAAAAAACATGAAACTATAATACATTCATACTTATTAAAATTAAATGTTTTTTTTACACTAGTTCAAAAAATTTCTTTAGATTAACGTTAAATTTATTTATTGATATATATTTTTTAATCGTTTTAAGTTCATTGGGAAGATTATTATAATTTTTACACCTTTAAAGACAACGCTATTTCGACCATGACTTGCATGGAATTTAGGAATTTTAACATTATGTTTGTATCTGAGTGACTTATTCATCTCAAATTCTTTTACTTTTTCTTTTTATATATTTGTATAATATAATTTATTTTATAAAGAGTGTCTACTGTATGAACCTTAAATTTTTTTATAGACTTTCCGTATTGAATGTTGAGGTTTTCATTAAAATCACTGTAATAATTATTTTTTCTACTATTTTAAGAGGGTTTAATCTGTTGGCATATGCACCACCCCATCCAACAATACCATATTGAAACAAAAATTGTACGATTGAGTAATAAGCTATTTTTGAATGATTGACTTTTAAAATATTCCTTAATCTAATAAATATGTTTATACATTTTCTAATTCGTTTGACTAGTTCGCTGATATGGTCTTTCCATTTTAAGTTTTGGTCTATATATACACCAAGATATTTAATTTAATCTGTTGTATCAAGTACTGATCGCAGTTAGTTTTGTTACAATTGCTTTGGTGAATAATTATTTTTACTACTGAATCTAAATTTGTTTTGTTAATAAAAAATGGGATGATTTTTGTCTTTTCCTTATTTAAAGATAATATATTTTTGTCGAACCATAATTTCAATTTATTTAATAAATTCATTTGTATTATACGAGGCGTATTCAAAAAGTAAGTGTACTGTGAGAAAGTAAGGCTGGCAACATCGAGTAGACGAGGAGGATCTCCTGACAGAGCGAGCATAGCAAGAACACGGTAGGACGTAAACTCACATTGTTGTGTCCGGTTACGCGAAAAACGTCTGTAAGAAATCCTGACAAATGCAAGCCACGTTCCTTGATCCGCTTCCTACTAGCAGAAGGAATAAAACCTACCGTTTTTTTTTCAGAGAATTAAAACGGTTTACGGCAAAGGCATTATGAACAGAACGAGCATGTTTAAGTGTTAAAGGGAGTTTAGTGCAGGTCGAACAAATAATCAAAACCACAATTTCGGGGAAAAAATCATGGCCTCAGTGTTTGGGACTGAAAAGGCGTAATTTTGGTCGAATTTTTGCCTAAGGGGGAGATAATCAATGCCCAACAATATAGTGAGCCCCTTAAAAAAACTCAAAAGGAGCATTCAAAAAAAAAAAAAAGGGGAATGTTGGCGAGAGGTGTGCGCTTGTTGCACAACATTCCTCAGCCTTAGCCACGAAAACGCTCTTGGATTCATTTGGTTTGATTCATTACCGAAAAAAAATTGTGAAATGGAGTAAGAAAAATTAATTATGTTTTCAAAATTAATATAGATATTCAGGAGAAACGTTTTCATACATAACATTTAAAATTAAATTGTAAATTAATGCCTCCACAAAAACGTGACATGTTTGGCCTTGACAATTGTGACTACAAGACTCGTAACGATGTTGTATTTAATTTTAAATGGTCACAATGTTCAAAATTTAATCAAACCGTGCCAGATTATTAGTGTGGTCAATGCAATTAACCGTTTACGCGGGAATTGAAAACTTTACATTTTTAAGATTTTTTTTTCCAAAATTTCGCTAAAATATCATTTTTAATATTTCAGTTTATTTGGTCAATAAAACAAAAAACAAAAAAAAAATACACGCGTCTTTCTCGGAATCTCATTTTATGCAAGTGCGTTAGTTAAGGGCGTTAGAAATATTATGAACAAAGGCATCAATATCCCCCATTTGTGCGTTATTTTCATACAATGTGTTTTATAGAAGACGTAATTAAGTGAGTGGAGATTTACAGCACAATTCACAATCCCTACAAGGGCGATGATACGAATCTCGGCCATTATTTAAGGGTTTAATACGCGCTGCGGACATTTAATATGGAGTGTACATTCGAAGGGAGGGCCTTGTAAGTTGAGCACTAAAATTGTCCCGCGAATGGAGACCATAAGCCTAAAATAATTTAGTAGTTACCGGTAAAATTTTACGTCGAGAGGAAGATTGAAGCTGTCTGGAACATAAATTAGTTCAGAAAGCTCACGTAAAACCTGTTATAAAATCCTTTTTACTATTACTTCTTGGGGTTGAATAAAAAACATTTACGTAATCACTCAAAATTTCGACATTGCGATCAAAAGAAATCTTTTTAATTCTTAACCCCCTCAGACCGGGTATTCATTAAAATATACTTGAATTTTAAGATTTATTTACTCCCTTATCTACTGAAAATAAAAATCGCCGAATTTATTTATTTTATTAATTGTGTTCTTAATCCTCATTCTTCAGATACAAGAAGAAAAATAATCATACATCGTAATTTTCTTAACCAATCTGCGTCAATTTTTTTTTTGGTAACCCACGTTTGTGTTTTATAACGATTGTTTTCTTGATTGTTATATAATTTGAAAAAAAATTCAAAATATGTAGTTTAATAGTAGCAAAAACAATTTATTTTATACGTTTTTTACCATCTTTTTTAATATAAATAAATAACAGTAAATATACCTTTTGTACAATGTACCTTTATTTATTTTACGCCCCTTGAGCCCCAATTTCATTCCTGCAGTACGTGTTTTTTTATCAACTATGCAAGCTTAAAAAAAAAAGTTGTGAAAAAATAATTGAATTTAAAAATGCAAAAAAAAATTTTTTTTAACTCTGGTCTGAGAGTTGAACGCAAAATACGTATTTCACGACGTGTTTTTAGACTAGAATATTTCATAGCCCCATGACTGGCACCTGAAGCGTAGGACTGTTCATCTTATCATCATGTAACAAAAATGATCCATATACGCTGCACTTGGTGAACAAATTCATTATACTATGCACCACTATGTGTGAAAAGGGAATAAAGAATGAACAACTTCGTAAGTACGTCTCCATTTTTTCTGCCTAATTTGGTAGTCAACATAACACATATAAATTAGATATTGGTTTTTTTTTTTGTTTTGAATCAAATTCTTGTAAGTTTTCTTAATTATAATATTCGAGTTTGAAATATTTCACTAATATTAAGCCAATTTGATCAATAACCGTAATTTAATGAATTATATCGATTTATCATTGGTCACTAAAAATTCATGTTCAATATGCTTAATTTTTACTTTTTTTTTTTTTTTTGTTTCTCTTACGTTATTCTTACTTTTAACCTAATATATATATATATATATATTCACTTATGTTACACTGCTGCACTTGAATGTATTACTAATAAATGTAAAATCCCAAAGGGCATTTAAGTTAAATTTAATTTAAATAGTTTTACAAAAGCGTAAAAGATAAAATAATACCAAATAATTTCTTTAGTACATACAAAAAAAATTTATTTTCATAAATTAATTCTGGTTTGAAAGGGTTAAAAAAACTTCAGTTAAAAATGCCTGAAAATTGCCTTTACATGTTCTTAGTGACAAAGTTTATTTAAAAATAGTGGTAGTTTATAAAGTAAAAAAATCGTAATGCCTACGAGTTTAATTACTTAAATTTATACGATAAAGTATGAGATCTTGAAGTTAGTGAAATCAACATATTATTTATATGACTTCCCTGTAATAAATTTATTGTACGGCAGGTAATGAGTACAAAAAAAAAGTTTTAAAAAAAATGCTAGTGTACATACTAAAAAAATCTTACTACCTACGAGTTTAGTTACTTAGATTGACATGATAAAGTATGAGATCTTGATGTAAGGGATATCAACATAATATTATTTTATTTCCTTATAATGAATTTATCGTACGGTCAATCATATGTACCTCTAAGAGGAAATTTTTTTTACAGAGCTATTTAATAAAATACACATGTTATAACAATATTTATACAACATAAAAAAAAAACACGTTTTTCCCGATAAACGATAAAATAATATTTTGTCATCGGGTGCGCAGACATTAGTATTAATTAAAATTCAAATAAAAGAGTTTGGGCAATATTGTATACATGTAAAATAATTGACAATTTAATTTTGTTGTGGATGCTTTGAAAATAAAAAAGAGTATTTGGAAAAAAAACTAAAAAAAAACTGATTAAAATAATTGTATTTAAGTTAATAAACTATATTTAGTTTTAAAAATTGAAGTTAAATCAATTATAAATCAGTATAGAAACAGTCTGTCTTTTTATGACTTTCGTAATAAATATAATTTGTAGTATTCTTAACTTGTATTTTATTTCAATTGTACCTGAATATATTTAAAAAAAGTATTAACCATCGTTAAATTGACTAAAGAAGTCCGTAAATAAAATATTAAAAAATATTATAAAATGAATACATTTTGAGTGGTAAGATTTAAATTCATACAATAATTTGGCAGTGAAATATCAAAAGGATATATCTGTCATTTTTAAAACATTTTTATTGTTTATGTCATTTTCAAATAATGTATGAACCCCATATTATTATATGGCTATTCTGAAAGAAGCTCTAAAGAGATATATTATGTACATTTGTCACGAGAAAAAGCATCAGATTCATAAGCATGTAAAAATGTATGTTTTGGAAAAAGTGAGAGATATACCACTACCATCACACTACCGAATTTTCAGAAGACCAAGGAATTTTAGAATATATAATTATATAGTATTTGAACAAGATCTACTTAGGTGTTCTTCAAACACTTTATTTAAATAAAACTGTCATTTACCATGCATTAACATTACGTACTTAAACGTAAGATACCTCAATCACAAATTTAAATGTGTTTGTCCAATGTTTGTGGTACCTCAAAGTTGTTATTATAACTGTTAATTTTAATGACTTGGGCAAAGATACCTGAGGTTAAGCGGTTAACGCGCTACAATAAAGCAAACTGAAATAACTGATTGTTTCTCATTGTTAAAGTCATATGGTTAATTAGTGTAAACCACGGGGAGTTCATTATGAAAATTTTGTTATAAAAATATTATTAATTATACTCGTATTATTACTTTCTTTAAACGAATTTGAATCTACACAAAAAAACACCAAGACTTGTCATACAAGTGTCGTTTGAGTTCCATATTAAATACTTATGAGAAAAGAATTCAGTACTAATATTTCAAAACATTGGAGACTAGAAGAAAATCAAATGACCATTTATATCTACATTAGATTATTAACGGTAAATGAAAAAGCTTGCAAAAATGTCGAAATAAGTGCTCTTGATGGCCATACCTTCAAACACTGTTCGATTCGTTTTGTAATAATGTCTGTTTTCCAATCCGATATCGAGAAAGAGACTGACATTTTTGACGACACTTGGTGTAGACTTGAAATGCATACAAGAAGAAAAATACACTGACATGATTTATCAGTTTATTCAATACTGTTTTTTCCATTTTTTTGTGTTTTTTTGACCGTAACCTTAACATGAATGAATCCGCAAGTTTCTGAGAGGGGTACTAGAAATACCCTTACTTAAATGCTATTAAAACGACTGAAAAAAAAAACATGATGAGTTTTCTACGAAATCAATTATACTTTTTTATAAAATGCTGTTATCAGAGGGTGCTATATGACATTGATTTGCATCGCTGTAACACGTTGAACAGCATTGATAAAAAGGCAGATTTACATTAATTCGGTTACTGACTTTAAACATAAGGCAAGTCAGTGCTGACTAGGTACTGACACAATGTAAATCTGCTTTTATATCACGCCACCTGTTAGCGTGGAGGTAGAGCGGGGAGTTAGAAAAGATCATGTAAAAAGTAAAGCATGAAATTCGGATGTTTGTGGTTATGGCTGGAAAATAGCAACCAAATAGTAAAAAGAACACGTGCAAACTTACCAACATATCAAAGATTATTCAACTATAGAGAAATGAATTTTAATGTTTGCTGTTTGTACGGGGGAAAAGCAAAAACAAATGTGAATTACTGTTGAAAAGATTTGGCAGAAAAATATTCAAATAATCTTGAGATATTTTAACAATGTGGAGTAGGATTATACAAAACAATAATTCAATATAATGATTAATAAAAAAGTGATTGAAAAAATATGCTACCCGAGAAAGGAACAATAAAAAAAACAATAAAGTATTGCAGTAAAAAATAACCCTAAAAATGAATATTTTATCTTTTTTTTCCAGGAATAGAACCCGGAATACAAGTATAGTAGGCAAATGCATCAATCACTACCTAACGAGGTGGACATATCTCTACTTGATTTTTCTTTTCAGGATTTTTAACAGAGAGTAGATATTGAGTAATTGACGCTCGTCCATGTTTTTTTATTTATTTAACTTTTTGTACATAATGTTATTTGTACATTGGCGGGCTTATTTCCAAATGGCAATTTCTTACAACCAGCCAATAATATTTTAGTTCTATTTTACTAATTCAAGTTACATAACATATTCAATAGAAAATAAAGATTAAAAATCTAAAGATATGTAAAAATAGAAATAAACGTATTTGTTTATAAATCACCTTAAATTAAAACTATTACTCAATGGGAAAAAGGAAAGAAGAGGAAAAAAGAAAGGAGGAGAGATTAAGGAAGAGAAAGGAGATGTTTCTTCAGACGTGATTTAAATAGAGATAATGTAGTAACATCTTTGATGGTGGATGGGAGATGATTCCACGGTCGAGCCGCATGGACACTATATGAGTTAGAGAAGAAAGAGGAATTGTGAATGGATATTAGGAGAGTGCCATGATAATTAAAACAAAGAGGTAAACTATGAACTGATAAGCATTGAAATTTTTCACTCAGGTATATAGGAGCGTTAGGACTATGAAGAACATTGAACAAAAGTGATTCTGGTTCTATTTCACACTCAGAGCGGTATTTGTCGTTGTTATTTAGATCACCTATTTTTCGTAAATGTTTGGTATGCATTCGACGCTATCTAAATAAATGTCTGACAGATCAGTGCGGTATATGGAATATGGCTAGTTGAAGACGCCCCGATCATCAAACAGGGTTAACTCAAAGCAATCACAATTTACAGTACTAGCGAAAGGAGGGACAGGAAAAACTGACGTCTGTACAATCAGACTGAAGCGAATGTTAATTGAGAGTTTGTCGTAAACTCTAAGTTTCCAAAGACAGTTTCAGTCACAGTTTAACTTTGCCGTTATCCGGGAGTTTAATTTGATTGTACCTAGTTGAAACGCAGCATTCATCTAATAAGAAGAGTAAGAAACGTTAAGAAGGCATACTCTCTTCGTTTGAAAACTTTAAATGAAAACTTATATTTGAAGCACTTTCTGAATATTCATTTAAAAAAACGCTTTGATTCTAGGAACTAGGTATTAAACAATCTTTTAGTCCGAATACTAGTAGATATGCCGGATTTCCTCTCTAGGGATTTATTGAGATCTAAATTAGTTGCAACGGAGAGGAAAAACACATTTGAGAAGGGAATGTGGATGTCTTAACATTTAGAGGGCTCAATACCTGTCATTGGCTGGTTAAAGTGGCCACTTTACACGCTGTCTAATATCCCCCATTATGCCTATATTTAAACACCCACGTTTTCTCAACTCTTCAATCTGTTGACTATTGTGAAGTAAAAGAGCTTTTAAAGATGTAGGTGAGATTTATTTTGCTGAATATTATTACATATTTTACCTACTAGACAACTTCAATTTCTAAGGTTTCTAAATTGTCTAATTTTCAACATGTAGAACATTTAACCCGGTATTTTTATTAAAATTATGATTATATCAGATGGTTTGCATATCCGGAAAAACATAATTAATTAGTCACGTTAATTGTTCTTTTTCTAAATTTCATTGAATGATTCTCTTCTCTAGTATTAATGTTTCTTTAAGAGTTTTCCTATATATTGTGTACATGGATAGCAAAGAAATGGAATCAAATTGTATAAAATAAAAAATAACATAAGAAAATTGTTGAATGTTTGTAAAAAATAAATTACAGAAGAAAATATTTTTCGAATAATTAAAACTTTTTTAGTATCTCCATTTGAAATATTTGTATGTGTACGAAAAATATATTTTTTTTAGATAGAACATGCCCTTATGTCTCGTTAATGTATTTATTTTATTGTTTGTATTTTAAGCGCCATGACTGTGCTTTCACATTTTTACAAAATATTATTTAAATCGGTTAATATATTCCTAAGCTGATAGTGATATATTTTACATTTGGAACGTAAAATGGTTAAATGATCAATACATTATTAGACTTTTAATGAAAGTCTCCCATATTTTTTTGTATTGACTAGCAAAAAATATCAGTTTAGTTAAATCTATGGTTTAAATATGGTCACCTTTTTAAATTATTTTTTTATTTGCTTATCTTGCAGTATGCAACTATATTTCCACATGTTCCAAAACTCGTAAGTCAAATTAGGTTATTAACGATATAAATCTGTACCTCAGAGGCAGACGGATGCAAATCCATAATTTGATAAAATGAAATTTCGATTTTCGTATCCAGTTTATGAGCGTGTCCATTGATTTTGAAAAAAATGTAAGCCTTATTATGAAAGAACTAATGTATTAAGATACGGAAAATAGAAATAAATGCTATAAATGATCAGAAATCACTTAGAGAAAGTAGATTCTTTAGGTTCTTGTTGAACATTTGACGTTTGGATTTGCATCTTTCTGCCTCTGAGGTACAAATATTAACAAAGTACTTTATTACACAAAACAAATGTATTAGTTATCGACTGCAAAAAAGTTTTCTCGAAGAAGAATATTTTCTAACTTTGTGACTTAAACGACGTAACATTAAAGAGTTATCACCTCACTATGTACTTTTGGTTATTAGCAATAATCAAACTTTTTTAAGTATGGAGAAAAAAAGGGACATTATTTTTATGTTAGATGTTAGTTCCAAAATTAGTTTTACGTAATACGAATAGAGTAGGGTAGATTTTATTAAGAAACCTAAATTCATTTAACATATTGTAGTAGGTTACATTGTTTCGCTAACAAGTGTTTTTTATGCAGTTCTATCATGGACCAAGGGAGTCTCATAAATTTTATGAAATCTGACCGGGATCCTGAACACGTGTTCTCGGCGACAAGGTCGGAGCTGAAATGAACTAGAGGCGGGATGCAACCGGAGATATAGTCGGCTCTTTTTGGCACATGCAATTTACGTAAACAATCGATACCGTGGACAAAGGCGACGCTAGTTTTTACTATTTACGTAAACATAAGACGACTTCTCATTGGCTAAGAATGCACCAATTACAGACAGCGCTTTACAAAAGGATGCAATCTGAAATAATTGCGTAAATAATACGGAAATACTTTGGCCCGGTAAATGATAAGATGACATTGTCTTTCCGAATAGGAATAATGTATTGTAATTTTATTTTAATGTAACATTCATATGTTTTAGCTAGGTAAACTAGAGTAGTAGCATTGACTTGTAGGATTTATTTGAACTTTTTATTATATAAATCATTATACAAAATTGTAGGACATATAAGTCTATGATAATATAAGCAATAATTAGCCTAGGTATTGTGTAATTATATCTTAAATTTAGAATATGTGTATGGAATAAAAATAAACCATAAAAAAGGGAGTGTCCTAGAAAATAGGCGCACCCAGATGTAGTAAAAAAGGGAATGGCTCCAGGGATCGAGGGTAATTATTTAAGATAAGATTTCTGAGAGAGACAGGCAGTTCCGAACAAGAAGCCGCAAGAAAGAGACGAGCGGAGATCGCCCAAAGAAGAAATTCGAGACACCATCTGGAGATTCAACAGTGATTCACCGCTTTATTTTTAACAACCTGTTCTTTGTTATAATAAAGTGCTTGAGTTAAAAAAAGTTCACCAGTTGTTTGACTTGAGAAGGAAAGGCGACCCCCTCACCTGAAAGTTCTGTCTGTGCTGGTTTTCACGTACCACTGTTGGTTTGAGAACAAACATTAGATTTGATTCCTGCAATGTTTGAAACGCAAAAAACTGTCTCCTGAAAAGTAATACATTTTGACTTATTTGATTGTTCCCGCCACACATAGAAATTCATTTTCACGTATGTAGTCTCCAAATAGGAGAAAAATGGTATTTCCTTTTTAATCTGTTAAAAAATGGTAGTAAACTGGGCGCTTAAAATTCATGAAACATTTTGATTTTGAAATCTTGGCCGTTGTATAATTTAAGTCAAAATTTTTACGCGTTTTCATCAAACTTGTTTTAATTATTCTATCGCATTTCATAACACATTAAATTAAAATAATAAAACGGAATTTAAAAAAAAAATTATTATGTAAAAAACCATCAACATTGGTAAATACAATATGCATATAATATAGAATATTTTATAAAAATAATAACTTCACATACATAAGAAGGTAACATAATATAATATTGAATTTTATAACTGACTTAATTCAGTCTTAAGCGATTTGAAAAATTGACCGTGTTGAAAATGATTATATATTTTTAATATAAAAAAATATGATTTATTTGTGGTGTGATATTTTCCACTTATTTTTTTCTAAATTTGTATAAACCACTTGCACCACGCTTTGCTATTTATATTATAAAATATTGAAAGCAATATAAATAAAATAATTAAATAAGGAGAGAGGAAGTTGATGGTATGATTCACAACAGGATTATTTTTAAAAAGGGACACAAAGTTAAATTAAATTGCTTATTTATTATATCAATCGTTTATCTTCATATTATCATCTATTTCTCTCTTTCTTTTATTCTTCAGTTTCTTTCTTACAATAATAGCAACTCGAGCAATTCTAAGGAAGTTCTAGTCCCGGTGACGAGGAAGTAACCTCGAAACCTGTCGTTAAACTCAAAAGGTAAAGTGGTTAATACAATATTTTAAATAAATACGTGTAAAATGGTTTCATTTTTGTCAGGGAATTTTCATACAAAACTTGAAAATAAAAATATTTCAATTCACACACGGAACTCCGAAATATTAACTTTCAACTCTTAACTCTGGTAAAGTCCGTATGTCGATACTTGATAGTGTACGACAATGCCATTTTAACCTGCTTTACCCTACGTCTCGGCTTATTCCTGTCAACTCAGAGAAGCCAAACACAAAAAGACGTGTTGACTAATGAACGCGATATTTCAACTTATAACAATATGGTTAAAGAAACTCTCTAAAGAAAGTTAGCTAGTTGGCATTTAACGTTTCTGACCTACATATTATAAAAGAGCTGATATTTTAAAATTTTATTCTTGGATGATTTTAGTTACTGACACTTTAGGGAAAAACAGCTTTCATGAAACGACTTTAACGACTCAAATTTAAAATATTAAAATAAGCGTTTTTGCTTTTTCGCGATTTGTAAGCCAACAAAACATTATAATTAATATCATAATGAAATACCTAATTTATTCTGAGTGTTTTTTTTATTTTTTATTTAATTCCATTTACATATTACAATAGAGATAAAGAACATTTTAGAGAAGGTAATAGAGAAGTCTAGGCATCTACAGAGCTTATGACCTATCATTGGATCGTTTAAGTGGCCACTTAACACACTGTGTAAAATTCACCATTCTGCCCATATTTTACATATGTATTCCTTCAATTCTTTCATCTGTTGATGTTTGCGAAGTTAAAGAGCTGAAACCTTTATTTATGCGAGTGAGATTCATCTAGTTCAGTGATTCCCAAAGTGGTCTATATCGACCACCAGGGATCTACGACAACCTGCAAGGGGTCTACGTCAACGAAAAAAAAAATTGGGGGTGCATGAAATGAAAATGGGGGTCCACGATAGTAGATCTCAACATGCACTGATAGTACTTCTGTACTTCTGGCTGCAAAAATACATACCCGTTACTTATCCTGTATTATGGAATATAGCGAGCAAATTTTTAATTTCCTTTCCATCGTCATACCTAGTGGTTCAGCGCTGTTACTAATCTCCCAACGAAAAAAAGAAAAATATATATTTTTAGTTCTACAAATCTGGAAGAAAAATTAACTTGTACAAAATTTTCATCAGAATTTTAGGCGTGCGGGTAAAAGGCGTGGACACAAACAGCAAAATCTGATGGACATCTTAGAGAGGAGAGCGCTGCGTAAAATTCCAGGTCCCGTGAATGATAAAGAAACCTAGACCTGAATAACTGGATATAACGAGGAGTTATACAACATCTATAAAGCTCCCAGGCTCCCTGTACTATCAAGACATATTAGGCTAAGATGGGCCAGACATTTACAGAGAACGCCATCAGCACGTACCAAAACAAGTCTTAAGGGGGCACCCAGAAAGCAGAAGAAAGATCAGTATATGGAGACTATGATGGGAAGACCACATAGAAAAAGATAAACAGAAGAATGCATCCCAACTACTAGAATTGTCAAACTGGAGAGTTGAAGCAAATTACAGAACTAGGTAGAAGAAAAAGATCATGGAGGCCAGGGCTCGATATGGGCTGTAGTGCCTAGTAGAAGAAGATGTTTGACTAGAAAAATTGGGCAGTAAAGGGTTAATATACTTAAAAGTCAACTGATAAGTTTTATAATTCAGGCTACAGGGACTATGAACCATTGCGGTAAAAATCTCTCACAAAATAAGTATTTCATGCCAGAAATTCAACCCAGGACCTCTGGCATGGTAGGTAATCACGCTAACTACTGCATCTCGAGATATACCAATCTCAACTCAGTTTTCTTTACCTAGATTTTTAACTGAGAATTGTTATTAAATCCGAAACAGTCGTCCAGTGTTCTGTGTCTATATAAAAACAAAAATGTATTAGAAATTTACTAAATTGAAGTGTGAATATAATACTGGTTGTCAAATTGATCAATAAATTTATTTGGAATTAAGGCCTCCAAAAGAGATTGGAATAAACCGTTAGTAAAATAAGCAATAGTATTCAGATTAATATACATGGTGCTGCAAAATAAAATACAGGTCACACAGTGCTGACAACACTCTGTCGAGGGCAATCCTTAAGCTTCGTTTGGACGACATTGTAAAATATTCTGTAAATGATACTTTCTGTCAATTAATTTATGAAAAAACAGATTTTATTTAAATTAAGGCATACAAACGAAATACAATGAACACGAAAAACATACATCTGCAATTTTCCACACCCACTTTCCTTCCTTCATCCCCTACCACTCCTTGTCACTTTCCTTATTTTCCCTTCTCACTATTTCCTTGTTTTGTAGGTATATCTTTTCTTATAATTTTTTAAGAATATTACTAGAATTATTTTATTTTTAATGTTGCTTTAAGTTTTCGCATTACATCGTTAAATTTTACTGAATAGATCTCATTCGATGGGAAACGTTACCGTGGCAATTTTTTTTCTTAATGTGTAAATATTGTAAACTGTACATCAGTTTGTATTCCCAATTAAGTCAAATTAATATATAAACTATTATTTGAGAGGCACCGTGGTGCAGTTGGTAAAGATTGCCCAACAGATTCCCGTCAGTTGTTTTAATATGTAAAAGTTTTTTTTTTCAATTTGCATTGGTCTTGTGGTGTATTTTTTACAATTTCTTATACAAACTTCTTGTGTTCTCATTCTGTTTATTCTACTGTCAAGCTTTTAAAATAGAGGGTAAATAAGTTATTCCTTAAGAAAAAAAATTGCTGATCAATTTGTTAAAAAGTGTATTTTGTATATTCATACTTAACATAAAGTTTAACTTGTATAATAAATTAATACGGTGGTAGGTAATCATATTTTATTAGTATTTTTATTAATTTATTTATATTGACAAAAACGGCATAAATTGCTTTTAACATATATATTGAACATAAATATGAAAAAAAATTTACATGTTTACATATATATATACATACATAAATACAAACACATAGTAAAAAATGATAAATTTTCATGGATATAACAATAAAAACAAGTTAAAAAAAAAATATTTACATGAAAAAGCAAAAAAAAAAAACATTTTAAACATTGAAACGAGAAAAGTTTAAGAATTATATTGCGAGAGAAAAAAATAAAATCAGACTCGTTTTATAATTATGAAGTCCAAAATTAAATATATCAGCATTATCCTCATACTGATTACCATATCTGTGGAGCCTAGGGATAGGCGAGTGCATGTGATAGTTGGTCCTAGAACTTGCAGAAGGAAAAAAGATCGGTGGCGGGTATGCCGATCAGGTACACGGAAACACACCAACTCCAGCAAATCTGGACAGTCAATAAATGAATTGATCAGAAAATTGGAAATCGGAATGTTTTAAAAGATTTGCTAGAGATAACAATTGGTTATAATAAAATAAAGCAGCTGTAATTATGTAGCTTAAAATTAGTCTAGTTTAGAAATTTCTTCTAGATTTTGCACTGCATATTAAAATGCCTGCCTTAAAACAAATTGTAACAAGTTAGACAGACTACGCTCAATCAAAAATGTAGTAGATTATTGGAATTTTAATGTCAATCATCCACTTTCATTATTTTTTTACTTATAGCTATTATTATTACTAATAATTAATAGAAATTTTGTGATTTATTGAACGTATATAACGTTTTGTTTGTTGGCCTGTTCACAAAATAATTTTAAAAAAGAATTTCGTTTATAGGAAAATGCAGTAACAATAGAATCATATTTAATAATATGAAGAGACGCTTTTATTTTATTTTAACAGATAAATCACTTCATTGTTGCATTTCCAAATAACTTTTTTACAATAAAAAACATTTGTGTGCACGAAGCTTACAATTTCATTCGAGTTCTCGCCACTCATTCAATTAATATTCCATCCATGGCACAATGTAAAAAAGATCACCATCATAAAAGAATCAATTTGGTGATGTAGATGGTTAGTGAGATATTTCCTCAAAGTCAGTTTAATTTGCTTGTATTTTTTTCAGTTATTCAGTAACATGTGACCCGGTCATTATTCATGCACGTAGATTACTAAGATTAGTCTTGGCACTTTTGTCTGTCAATATCATGGCCAAACAGAAATGATCGCTATACAAACAAAGCGGATTAAAGTAATGCAATAAAAATATTTCATTTTCTTTTATAGAGATTGAATTGAAAGGCGTAATACTGCAGGCTCATTCTGTCACAATTTCGTTTCGTAAGTTCGCTCGTTCGTCATATATCCATCTCACTCTTACTCAATCAAAATTGTATTTCGCTCTCGTTCCTTCACATACGATACGAATGAATTTACGAAACCAATTAGTTACAAAATAAGGCAACTGATAACTTTTAGCATAAAAAGCTAAGTTTCATATTATTGTTACAGAAAAAAGTTACATATATAGTTATGAATAACTTATATGGCATAATATTCCTAAAATAATACCTCAAACGCGCTTCACAAAGTTTTTCTCTGAATATAGGTTTGAACTGTAGTAATTATTTATTATTATTATTTATTTAGGTTGATATCAAAGTTACTAAGAAAATATGATATTATTTTATGTGGATATATTCGCATTTATCAAAATAAATTAAACGACAATACTGAGAATACCCATTCAGGAATTTTAAGCCAGTATGGGTTGATTAATTGCATAAATAATTGGACTACAGAAAAAATATCTGGAGGAAACTTAACTAAATTATGCATTTAGTCTAAAGAACCAAACTTTTGTGGAAGCAAAACAGCAGAATTTATTTTACCAAGACTGTTTAACAAGCTTCCCGTCGAGGTAAAGAACTCAACTAGTTTCAAGCAAAAAAGCAAATAATGAAAGGACTTCCTTATCAAAAAACAAAACATCAAACGGTAAAAATGTGTGAATTTTATTTCTCCTTTTTCATAAATTCGCAGTATTATTTTTTGTACTTTTTGTTGTATTTTTGTGGTTATTTGTTTTATATGATAATTTCCTGTTATTTTTATTTGTATTAGAAACGCGCCGATAATTTTTTATTTATTATTGGTTTGGCACGATCTAGGAATTGTTTGTTTTCGTAAAATTTGAATAAATAAAATTTAAAAAATACACAATTTAATTATTAAAAATTCATTAATTTTCATTTCCCAACTTGCTAAAAGTTCTATGTTAAGTCGGGACTATTTTGTATTAAATTCTACACAAATAAAGATTTATAAATATTATGACACACTTCTATATACAACATACGTAATATAAATCAATGCAGATAAAAAACACAGATAACTTATTTAATGAAAATTGGTACAGCAAAATTAAGATCGGGTATCTTAAGTTTGTAATTTAATGGTGTTATAATTTCATAGTTCAAATAATAACGTTTTTAAATTTAAAAAAAACATAACTATAATTATTTTACATTTATATCGTACAAAATTCAATTAAATAATTTAGTTTACAGATAAATATATAATTTTATGTTTTAATTAGCAATAGTTAAAGCACATATTTACAAACTATTAAGTTTATTCACAAAGATATCGCTAGTCCAAAGCAACAGTGAGATATCTCTAAAGATTTTTTTTGGAGATAATCGGAGTTTGATGTATGCAAAGGGTCTGACTGAATTAAATTATGAATCATATATTTTCACATAGGTTACTATCGAACTTAAATATTATATTATCGGAAAACATTTATTTATTTCATTTATGAACATATTTGCGTGTGTATCTCAAAATTACAAATTTCGGGTTTATCTCACTGTTGCTTTGGGCTAGCGATATACACAACATATAACGATAATAATGAACACAACATCAATACAATGGTTTGCAAGAATTGTTTTTTTGTTTATGTAATGGGAAATGATAAAATAAACACATGTATAATGCTCGTGAAACCTGTATAGAACTGTACTTTTGCAATTAACTTGTAATTTTAAACTTTCTGAAACTTTTAATTTTTTAAACCTTAAAAAAATATCCTACTTTAATAAAAGTAAAACAGTTTATTTTGTCATCATTTGCTGCAGATTTTTTCAGAAGTGGTATTTTAGCAGGCCTCCTTGCCCAATATCCACATTCCAGAGTCGACGAATGGTATGAACCCTAACTGAAGCACCACGAACTTAAATAACCTCGGTTTTTATCTCCTCTGCAATTTTTAATCGATTCTGCAGGCGTAATCACTTCCCACCAGCAATCGATCATCAGCCAAAGTTGTATTTTTTTTCTTCCCATAACCTTTTTTTCGCTCAAGACATGCAACACTTTTGTATATTTTTTCATAATTTAATAATATTGTTTGACTACATGTCAATATTTTTATTTTTTGGGTGATACCGTGTGTGTTGGATTTGTTCCGACGTTTTGGCTACCATTGAAGGATAAACTCTTCAGGGTAAACTGAGTGTTTTTTCGAAAAAAGTGTGTGTTCAACTACTAGTAATTTGTACCGTGTCGCAGTCGGCAGTAGGCACATTTCTATCTATTTTTGTAGTATGTAGTGCTGGGAACCATTTTGAGTTGAATTTAATCCCTTCGTCATTGTTTATGTTATTTGGGTGTCTGTGTATTTCAATTGCCAAAAAAGAAACATATTGATAATGGTGACCGTGAAAACCTTCGCACCTATATGACTACATGTAATCAAACGTCCTGTAGCTGTAGAACTAAGTTTTTGCTTCAACAAAGTAAGACTTTAATGTTTCTGTAACACGCCCAATTTTTACACTTTTCACATACTTTTGACTTAATTTTGAGTACATATTCATAATGAAACAAAATGACTTATAACAGTAAATATTTTTTCAAAATCTCTTATTCCCGCTATCACCATTTTAAGTGACTGAAAACATTGCAATCCTTGCTTCTGTAAGAAAAAAAATATCAAACTTTTTTAAAAGACCATAAGTGTTATAATATATGTTATTAACAAAGGGTTTCATTATTTTTTATTTTTCATATTTTATTTATTTTTTGCATTTAATATATGTATTTGTATATTGTGTACCTGTATATTAATAAAATGAACAAAGTTTTTTTTTTTTTTTTTTAATAAGCAAAATACGTCACCCGCATTCAAATCTCGGCTTTGCGGCAGTACAAATTTAACATTTATCAATACTAGCTTAAAGATAATTTTTTTTTAGTTTACATCAATAAATTTGCATGAACTTGACATAAGTTTTTTTTTAATTATTATAATAAGGCAGTATTTATAAACATACAAAAGATAATATTCGAGTAATAACCATATTCTTGAATCATTGATGAGTGATTCTTCAGAATAAAATATCACAATAAAACTAGTGAGTATTATGTCAATTTATTATGCAGAAGTACTTTATTTGAACAACGGTACTTTACCGTTAATTCTGTTGAATTTTAACCAAAGCAAACAATTTCCGACCACGAAAACGTAATAAATAATACTAATAATGTTGGTACACATGCTTACATGTATATTTATGTATATTCACAGAGCTTCTCTATAGTTTGATTATGTTGAATAATTATTACCTATTTCCGTCACGTTGTGCCACGGAATAAATGATCTTTTTGGCCTCGTTAGTCTAAAGACCTGAGTAGGTACTTCAGTTGTTTTTTTTCATAACATTCCCGAACTAGTATCTTTACAATAATCTCGAATAGGTGGTGACAGCGTCCGAATATCAAACGATGAGTCGCATGATACATTTTTGCATAAAATATCATTTTTAAATAATTAACCAACCAACTTTGAGAACAAGCGCAGGCACCTTAACGGGGTTATCAAAGGTGCGGAGGTGTATCTATCTTGGACACGTGCTGCAGAGGCCTCAAGAGAGCCATAACTATGTTACCTCTTATTCACTCCTCTGGACTCCACCCACGGAATTTAGAAACATTTGTGGGAGGAGGCAAAAGTGCTGGATGATGGTAGGGCTTCTTGGAAGCAATTTACGATGTCCACATGATCTACTGGAAGCTGATGAGGAAAAGAAGATGAAATAATTAGGTGACCCCCGTGGTGGCTAAGGATCAGTTGAATAACAAAAAGTGAAATATATTTCAAATTAAATCATTCTTGCACTTCCCCAAAATGGCTTTATTTATCTTACATTTCTCCATGCAACCCATTTTGTCTATTTTAACCTAAAACTTTTTTTTACTTTTTAACTCAATCTTGTATGTTTCTCACTTATCTTTTTAATCGGTGAAAAAAATTATTAAAGCTTCGTTTTTAATTAAATGTGTAATCGTAATACTTAATAAACCATAGATAAACATGTATGTTTATCATTGTCAGTTTCCCTATCTGCATCTTCTGGCGCATAGGGCACTGAATAGAAGATACTTTATTTGCAGCGTATGTGCATCAATTTTGTTACGTGGAAGGTAAGGATATAAATCGTATCCTCCTGGTGCTAAATATTGCAATAAGATAGTAGGTGAATACGCCAACCACTACGCCATGGGATAGATTTATATCCATTTGATTTCATTTTCATTTGTTAGTTCATGTAAAACATATGATATAATGGATTAAAAGAATTCAACGGATGTAACCTCAAGGAATAAATAAATTAAATAATTTGAGTTACTTACAATTTTTGCTTTATTACACACGAAAACACAGAGATTGAACAAATAATACTTTAAAGTGAATTTGAATACTGGTGAAGACAGAGAAGGGGGAGTGACGTGTTACGCGCTCTAAAATAGGTCCATTGAGCACTGAGGCCATAGACAACAACACATCCTTGTATCTCACTCCCTGGTCCCCACACAAGCGTTGCCATGTGTCGTGATAGATTTACGGTTTTTTCGAAGTAATTTTTTTATCGTTTAATATATTTTGAGAAAGTATTTTTAAAATTTCGAAACTAGAAAAAATCACAGCGATGAGAATACGATGCATATATTAAAACATAAATACATTTTTTTCGCTCAGTTTAAAAGTCTACTAACAAATAAAAAAATCAAACCACTCACTTGATTTGACTTAAGGAGTAACCCTTATGATTTATCCAAATATTTTATTTTTGGAACAATAACGAGTTATAAATACTTTACAATTATAAAATGCAAATGAAGTTGAGTATAGTGGGGTTAGAATCTTGGACTTATTACCCGTGAGTTTGCGACAGTGGATGCGGAAACATAACCATAAACAAAAAAGTTTAAAATTTTGAAGTGTTTATTTAAACAGTTTTTTAAAAATTATAATTGAGAACCACTGAGTTCATAGTAGCTAAACTGATCGACTAGATTTGACTAGCTCTGAGTATTGCCTATATAAACGTGACATCGCGAGACATAGGTTCAGTTTGCTTTTTTGATTAACTACACAAGTGCTAAACTTTTCCTATGATATGAACGACCAACTAAACTAAACTGTAAAGCGGAAATTCATTACTGGTTATACGTAGTTTCAGAATGTACAAAATATTATTTGTGAGTGTATTGTGCCTGTCTCCTTTGTTAGTGTATGCTTATGATTGGACGGACACAGATTTTAGTAAGAATTTCATTTATTTAATAAAAACATTGTTTTTCATGCGAATATCGATGAGTATTACTAGATAACAATTAAAATTTATTCAATTAACTTTTCATTTGTCTTTTTTGACAAAAATCTCGTGGTCAACGAAGAACAAAATAATAGGCTTTTCTACGCACTATTTTGACATTGCTTTAGTTTTTTATTTTTTTTATTTTATTTTATTTTAAGTTCACAAACAGTAAACGATATCACAATATAAATACAATTTATAAAATAAAAAATAATAACACTAATCATCTTTCACCAATTATATGTGAACACCAATAGTCACAAAAGAAAATTTTAAAATTACATATGGACCAAAATTTAGTTTTCATTATATGTTATTAAATCAGTTATTAGAATTTATCTAAGATTAATTTTAATAAAATTTCATTTAAGATAGATGCAATTTATACAATCGAATATAATTTTTCTATTATACTATAATTTATTAATAGTTTCTTTTAAATTTTATTTCCTTGTAGTTCTGAATACGCGCTAATTGAAAAAATAAAAATTTCATTAAAGTCCCGAAATGAGTTGAAGTAACTCCTGGAAATGCAATTAATGTGCATTCTGTTTTCTAAAATATTTTCTTTTGAATAATTTACAAATAAAAAAAATATATTTTAAAATATTGATAAAAAAAAATTCGTGCGTGCAACATTCTTTCATTCAATCAATGATAATCTTAACTTATATCTGAACTGTTTTTACATATACCTATTAATGAAATAGATCTTAATAAATTATCGTGTAAATTGGACATTAAATCTCTTGTTGACATTCTTGTTATCAAACTCATTTAACCGGTGCTACGCAGGTATTTTGTGAAATCGTCAAAGGAACTGGTTTGCAAGCATGATATTTTGTATTGGCGACAACTTCCCAATAATGATTGAATATTTTATTGAATTTAAAACAATCATTTAAAAGATTTCTGTAAAATTGTACGTGATAACTTTATAATTATTTATTATATATACGGCCTAAGCCAATCACAACAGTTACATTAAGAAACATATCCAGGAAACTAAAGAAAAAAAAACTAAGTAGCAAAGAAAAACAAGGGCAATAAAATAATGGTACATAATATATTCATACACATGATAAATATAAACGTCTTAAAGCTAAACCATGCCAATTCATTTTCATCCCAAACTATTTGTAGTATATATTTTTTTAAATGATGTAATTTGCATGTTAAGCGTTTCAACCGTAACTTTTTGAGGTGCAATTGGTTCTCAGTTAATTCCTGATTCTTAATATTATAAAACATTTGTATAAAATCACTAACGGATTTTTTTATGTCTACCGGTTTCGAGACGTACCCATCTCTTTGTCAGGACAGCATTTAAACTAACATGTGAAACCCACTAGGTATACATACACATTTACCATAGTTGTGGCACAACCAATATGCCGATTTGAAACCACGTGCTTTAAGTAAGTGACCCTTTCAAGCACTGATTATAATTTATGAAAATGTTTGATGTTATTAGAAAGGGTATGTTTTGAAGCCGATAGACATAAAAAAAATGTTAGTGGTTATTTACAAATATTAATTAACATTTAGTCAAATGTTTGACAAAGATAATGCTTTAAATATAAGTAGTACTCGTTAATCTAGATCCATTTTTTCTATTTCTTTTTACTTTTTGGCGTAAATAATTATCATCATTTTTTGTTCTCGTTTATAATTATTGTTTGTCTACCTTTTATTATGCTCCTAACAATTCAAAAAATTCAAGAAAAAATAATGAGCATCAGTAAATAAAATATCGAATGGAGTCAAGAAAGCTTTTTGAAAAAAAAATTTTTTTTCCTTAAAATAAATTTCCCTGCTTTTTCAGACTATATTCTGCAGTCAGACCTTTTGGAGAACGCTGATTTCTTCGATGAAGACTTAGTTCCTTTAAACCACAGAGTCACTAGGGATGTTGAGAAGCCGATGAAAAATGAGAAAACTCCAGGACCTTCATCCGAATGCTCACCGTGAGTAGATAAATAACTTCTCAGGGAAGAAATCCAGCCAGCCTACAAACATTTTGAAATACTCGAAACATTGTTGAAATAAATAATGTTAAACATTACTTAACTCATCTTCAACAGAAACACATATTTTCTTTTCTTCAAATAAATAAAACCAAAATTTCGGATATATTTTAAAAATATCCCAAAATGTAACCAAAAAAATAATTTAAGTAAAATTCAATGAATTAATCTAATGGTAAGAATTAAAAAGTATATCATTTTAAAGGTTGTTAATTAGAGTTAAGTGCAAATTAAAATGAATTAATTGAAATCGAGTGGAAAGCGCTCTTCCAGGATTTTGCTTTAATGTAACTCACAAATTTGTATTCTTTATCGGCCTTGACATGGAAATCATCGACTCGATAGCTACTCTCAGGTAAGACTACTGAAAAATTGAATGGACATAGGCTCCCTTCATAGTGTAGAGGTTGACGCGATTGGCAACGATGTTTGAAGTTCCGGGTTTGCTTTCTGGAAGAGTTGAACATGAAAATTTAATTTTCCCATCAATATTCCCTGCAGTATTTCACTCTCCTAAGACGTGAGTTTAAGAGAAAGACTGATCACCTGAATTGTAACAAATAGGTTGCTGTGCCAGTGCCCTATGCACCACCGATTTTCAATACAAAAACAATGATATTTTTTTCATCATTATTCCCTTTTCACATCTAATAATGATTAGGGCACTACATTGGTACACCAATCATAGCGAATCCTGTTTTTTTTTCAAGACAAAATGATCAGTCATACGCTTCAGATGCTATTTCAGAGGCTATGTGATATTCTATTTTAAAAATACATTTTTTAAAAGAATATTTCACGTCAACCATGTCGGGATGACTTTTACAATTTTTTACCTTAAACAAATTATTCATTTCGAATCAAGACCTTAGGAGTAAAAATATGTTCGCCTTGTTGGATGGTGGTTAGCACGTTTTCCTATCATTGATTAAGTTCTGGGTCCAAACGCTCGCAAAATGAACGTGAAATATTGATTTAAAGTTGTCTTGACTCAATTTTTCATTATTTTTGGACCTCCAGTGCAAGACTGATCACCGTACCTACATGCAAAAGATGAATGAAATCCGTTGCATTTTGTTTACCAATGCAATGCCTTATGCGCCACTGAAAGCGGAATGGTAAACGACGATGATTGTAATGAATTATCATTGTAATGTCTATACAGAAAAAAAAGTTAAATTTTAATGGTAGAAATAAGTTCAATTTCAATGTCACAATCGCTTAATTGGCTGGAATAAAGTAAATTAATTATAAATAAATGCATTTAAAAATCATTTGAATAAATCAAGACAAACAAAAATGAGTTACAACACACATACACTGAACTTTATTTTAAAAAAAATATATGAATCTACTCGATTCACTTGAGAACCTGGTTAGAATTTTTTTTTTATAGAAAATGAATTCATGTTAATGTCGGGTATTATTCAAATAAATTTCTAATTATTTACCTCACCTATGTTCATTAGAACTAGTATATGTAGTCACTCTGACATATACAACTACAGTCCCAGATATATTTAATCACAACACACTATAAAGATTCGCACACGAACATTAATAATAATCAGACATAAACTGAAAATCGAACGGTTAATCAAATATAATTGCGCGGCAATTTACTGTTAATTAGCAAATATTTATTAGAAATTTATTCAAAATTTACGGTTACTAACAAGTACTAGTTAAAATTATATTTACCGCCCAATTAACATATAATTTTTATGTGTTTCAATTAATAATTTTATCTACTAATGACACTCAATTTAGAACTGTTTATGTTTGAATAAATTAATGAATCTTAGATTAAATGCAGAATAGAAATAGCACGATCAGCATTCAATGGCATGAAATCATTATTTTTCTTAATTTAAAACTGAGACAGAGGATGGTCAAGTGCTATGTGTGGTCAATACTGCTCTACGGGGTTGAAACATGGACTCTCAAGGTGAACTCCATGAACCGATTAGAGGCATTTGAAATGTGGCTTCACCGGAGAATGCTGAAAATCCCGTGGACAGATTTAGTGACCAACGTGGAGGTGTTGAGACGAGCCAGTGCCGAAAAAGAACTACTGTCCTCAATAAAACAGAGAAAACTCGAATATCTGGGCCATATCATGCGCGGAAGCAAATATACGCTTCTACAGCTTATTATGATGGGAAAGATCGAGGGAAGGCGTGGGTTGGAAGGCGACAGATGTCCTGGCTGAGAAACATCCGCGACTGGACGGGAGTGCGTGGGGTTGAGGCGCTGTTCCAGTTGGCGCAGGACCGGAATGCCTATTCTAGAGTGATCGCCAACGTCGGGGAGACCTGATATGGCACAGAAAGAAGAAGAATGAATCTTAATAAGTCAACGTAAAATAATTTATTTAAAAAAATTGAAACAGTACAAAACAAACATGAAAAAAATATTCGAAAAAATGTAAAATGTGGGAGCTTTTTGTAACTTTAAACTGCTTTCCCTAGAAAATTTTCATCATCGAGTGCTAAAACATTAGTGTTGACATAAAATAAAAAAGGGTATAGATAAATTAATGATACAGTACGTTTTATGTCTAAAAATATTATTTAATTCATCATCATCATCATTCTCTTTCCGCACCGAATGGGGCATAGGGCACTGCATTGGTGCACCGATCGTATTTCTATCTATTTTTTTTACATAAAGATAAGATGATCAGTCTTATGCTTCAGGTACCAGTCCAGGGACATTGAAATATTTTGGTGTAAAAACACCCTTTCAAATAAATATTTCATGTCAACCATGTCGGAAATTGAACTCGAGACCTCTTGCATGGTAAGCAAACGCACTGACCATTGCACCACGAGGCCGACAAAATTATAAGATTAGCTGAGAAAAAACTTTGAAACATCAAAATCGACAGTGGTTTTAAAATAAAAAGATGCACGGTATAATTATTAATAAACTGTGCTTTTTTATTTGAAAGGTTGAATATTTTATTATTTTTACATTTTTGTTTGAAACTTTCACCGGCTTACAAGTTACAAGGGTACATTTCCAGTGCTAAGCCACGCAATTGAATATATTTTTTTACGTGTAAATATATAAATATGTATAATTTTTTTAATATTCCGTTTTTATAATTATTTATCATAATTTCTCATATGGTAGTATATTTTTACATCACATATTACTACAATTATTTTATCAATTATTTTTTAAATATAACAACTTTCAAACAAAGAAACAAAAATTAATATAAGAATATACAGGCAATTTCATTTTGTTATTTAAAATTGGTCAAAACTATTCATACAATATCAAGTTTTTAAATATTGAAAACCGTAGTTACATGAATCATTTTGAATAGGTACTATGAATATTGTTAACTGAATCGGCATCCATTTTGTAATGTTACATTTCATTATAAATTATTATGAAAACAAAACTTTTTTTAAGTGTAACACAACTGTAGTAGTGTTCTTGTAAAAAAATAAAAATTGTGTAACACTAATAACAAAGTTTTATTTTCATACTAATCTAAGTACTATGAAACTTAAAAAAACGGAAATTCAACATTTGTGAAACAGTAGTTTTCCGTATTTTTTTGTTCCATTAAGTTGTTTGTCCTAAATTCAATTACGTCGTACAATTCATAGACCCTTCAATTATTAGACATTTTATTAAAATACAGTGTAACATAATAATTAAATAAAAAACAAACACTAAATTATTTTCAATGCAATGCGGATTCTATCATTCTTATAAAACACATTTTGATAAACATTGATTTATTGCAAACGTAAAACTGGATTTTCTTCCCAATCTAACAGAATTTTAAAAGCATTTGCATGATTCGTTATAAAACTGAATCGGCTGTCGAGCGTACAAATAAAATATATACACCGAATTCCAAATGCTAATTTGCCTGTTTTTGCAATGCAAATCAGAGTTTTTTTAGAGACTACAGATTGGTGAACAACGACATTTGGTATTTTGGTAAACGGTTTGCATTTTATGGAAACTGAAATCAAATGAAAAACTGAAGACTTTAACAGATGTTTTCGTTTATTTTACTTTTTAAAATTTTTCATTTAGAATACTAATTATGATTTTTTAAATTAATTTTAATGTTCAAATGTTAAGATATCACCCCCTGCTTGGAACTTTTAGTAAGACTGAGAAAGGAAAGTTGACAGCAAAGATATATTTAACTGTCAGTTCAACTACTGAATTACTAAAAACAATGTCTAGAAGAAAGGATTTTATTATTTAATGATTCAGTAGGTTAATTGAAATCAAAAAAAAAATCAACAATAACTATTGCCAAAACCATGTACCTATTTTAGTCCAATCATTAAATTAAGTTCGCTGTAATTTTCGCTTTATTGATACACAAGAAAGAAATATATATTTTTTAATGTATATAAATTGGTAGTATGTCTAGAGGACAGGTTGCTGAACTTAATTAAAAGATTCATTATTTTGTTGTCAACAAAATATTTTTAAGTCCTAAAAAGATTTTTTTTAAAAACATTTATTAATTAAGACTTCAATTTAAAAAAGGTGGCATTTGGAGGACTTATTGCTAAAAGCAATATCTCCTAGCTAACCAAAATAAGGCTGGTTCAAAAAAATTGTCGTTGGCGTGAGGCTTTAATATTTTTGAATGAATGTATTTTTTTATTTTAGAATTACAGCTATTTTTAAGCGAGAAGATAAATCTTTTAAGTCTATAAAAATAATTATTTATGCACTTTATATTATGAGAAATGAGATAACGAGTTTGAAATTAGATAGAAAGAAGATCGGGGAAAGAAAATGAATAAAAAGAAAAAGAAGGAAAAAAGATATAAATGAATAATTATGTTCAGCATGTCGAGACTCAAACCCAAAAGTCCTTGCATGGTATAAAATGTGCTATTAGATCAGAAGGCGGATGGTTATACAAATTGAGTATTTTTAAAAAAGCTCATAATTTCTGGTTTATTATGCCGTGTGTTGTTTGTTCTTGTCAGAGTGACGTTTTGGACAGTATTGCAGCATCCATCATTTGGGATGGTATTATAAAAAGGGCTTCCAGCCTCGACGCAAGTTTGAGTCCCGAGGCAGAGATGAGACATTTCGAAAATTCGAAACTTTTTGAGACTTCTAGACTATTTGGCACTAGCGATAAGTCGTACAAAAAATAGCCCATGCAGTAAATAAATCACATCAAAGCATACTTTAAATGAAACTGTTATATTCAAATGAATATAAAACAAACCGACCAACTATCTCCATATCATCAAACATAAATCACAATAGACTAACTCAAATAACATTACAGATTTTTTTCCCTTAAATCAACGACCAGTTAAGAGTAAAATCGTCTAGAAACCAGTAACCATCATGCTCTAGACTGAATTAAAATATGAGCAGCTTCATCAAACATTTCATTCGAGTAGTGTTACACTGATCCAGCTTCAGTCAAATTAAAAAAAGCACTTCGGACATGGCGAATGTTTTTTTTAAATTGAATTCTTAGTGTGGCCTGCGCTAGAATAGAGACTAAAATTTTACCTTTGTTTAGCAGACTGATACCGCAAATAAATCATATTTTCATTATTTCAGCATGTGTTAATTTGGTTTTTCCTTTATTTTTCTTTTCTTTTCTTTTCTTTACATGATTATGTCATACCATATTTATGTGCTCTTAACTTTTTACTAATTAAAAAAGGAATGGCTCACGCTCAGACACTGTAGTCTTTGTGGGCATTTTTTCCAATTCATGTTTTATCTTCATTTGAAGATGTATTTTTCTAAAGTTTGTTTTTGTTATTATATTTGTATGGAAAAATAAACAAATATAAAATAAAATAATAATAAAATTCTATTACTTTATTTTATAACATGGCATTTTTACCTTTATTTAAAATTAGTATGTAAATAACGAGGTAACAAAGCGTTTTTTTCTTAAGAGAGCGTTTAGAATCGTAGTGCAGATCTCGAAATTTCAATACCAGCATCTCAAAATTTTAGAACTTGAAAACGTTTAAATTTCTAGAGTCTCAAGTCTCGAATGGAGACTTTAGTTATAACCTAGAAAAACATCATCAGTATCCACAAAGCTATGGTAATCTAAAAGCTATTATTTTGTTATTTAAAAATTTATTTACTTGCCGTTTGAAACAAATACATACTGCATTTTGTTCAATTATAATGATGGTAAATTAAACCCGAGTTCAGTTGATACAGGATAATTTCAAGTAACTAATGTAACAGGTTTGCCAAACATAATAGGTAAGTTTAACCTTGTTCAATATTTGAATTGCATTCTAGGCATGATTGCTGTTCGCATATCCTTCTATTCAATAGAAGCTCGACAAATTCAGCGTAATCCGAATATCCGTTGAAAATTACTGAACAATGTACCATAGGTATATAGCCCTATAGAAATTCTCCTAAGTTTCTAGTTTCTATGCCTTTATGATGAAATTTCTATTTCCTTTTTCCGACCAAGTCTAGTTGTTCATTAAAATAGGTAAAATACGTTAAACAACGAAATTATGATAAATAAAGTTAAATGGGACTGATTTAACGATGTTTGTCAAGGCGATACTCTGGTGAAAATTTTTAAAGTGATCAAATCTAAATAAAGTAAATACATAAAATATCGTATTATTTGCCTCTCTGTGTCCCGGCGAATTCAGAATACTGTTCTGAGTGTGTGAATTAGAATCCTAAACTACTGTTTTCGACTTAATGGCTGCTCTTGGTAAACATCCTAAAAAAGAAAATCGATTGTTGAAATGTCCGCCTAGTAGTATAGTGTTTTGCACATTTGGTTACCATAGATTAGGTCCCGTGCTCGATTCTTGGGAAGGATGATATCAAAAATTAGTTTTTAAAGGTGGTTTTATACTTAAATATTTTATTGTCTCTGGACTAAAACCTGAGGTATAAAACTGTTGCTTTACCTTCCCGTAACATATTATCGTGAATCGCCGATTAAAAAAAAAAACATTAATGAAATATTTGCGTTCTTATGATTCACCCAAATATCTTAATTTTGGGATCGTTATCAACAAGTTGTACATTGAAAGCATCCACCACATACCCGAATCCGTTTTAAAGGCTAGATGTCTTTCTTCGGATTCACTCATACAAGCAAGCAATTTTTTTTTTTCATTACAAATTGATTATATTTCATCCTTTACTAACCAAATTCAGTAAGAAAAAGCACGAACAAATATTTACATTTACAACTTTCAATGTCGCTCTAAAACCACCCCTCATTGTCTACATAGTAGGGACAAAAGGAGGTATAAATAAAATAAATAAATAAATCCTCCACCCACTTCAAACCCCTTTATGCTGACAGTGATAGGAAACGTTAGTTACAACTCTCTGGAGCTCCAGAACGCCCCCAGGTGACACTTAAGGCTAGTCACCGGCAGCGCACCCAAAAGCAACAGACTTACCCAAAGACTACTGGTTGCAAACCAACTTTTGCCACCACTCATACCTACTCAAACTGTAATTATTGAAGAATTTTCCCTCATCAAACAAAAGCAATAAAGGAGACGTAAATTCCGTGCTCAGGGAAGTCCAGTTGTACATAAATCACTATTGGAAAATGGAAATTAAGTTGGAGTTTAATTTGGTTTGAACCTCAGGCCTAAAATCCGTGATTCCGAAACACTAGCCATTGGACCACAACCTGATTCATTTTACAATTATATTGAATAATGCAGTGACCTATGCACCACATGTTGTGGATAAGTTTAGATGATGATGATAATAATTCTATAATCTTTAGATATTATTTTTAACTACTATTTTCGATTAAAATATTTTTCATGTTTTCGGTGGAAATCAAGCACAGAATTCCCATGTAAGAGACCAGTATTATGTCTACAATACTACGAGGGCTGTCTTTTACAATAATCTTATAAGACATGTTTCGTAATTAGTGTCGTGTTTTTCTAGGTCTTCTCCGGCTAATAATGAGGGCTTGAGGTATCAGAGAGCATGTTGCGGGGAACGGGACGATCTAAAGATGCATGGAGAGGCCTTGAAAGAACTAAGGAAGGAATGTTTCAAGGAACTCAGGAGAACCAAAAAGTCTAAATCCGAGGAAGCAGAACCCATCGACATGTTTAATTGTGACAGAGTAACAAAACTGAAAGACGATACTGTGGTAAGAATCATTTATTTACTTAATCCCAAAAATCATCTATTCTTTATTTAATTTTCACCAATTTAATAACATGACTTAACTTAAAAATTAAACTTATATTACAAACTTGAGTAATATAGTTATGCCACACTCCACACCGTATGCATATGCACGAGTAATAACTAGGGTACATAATGCACCTTAGCCTCCGCTGTATTTATATAATGTAAAAAAAAATCTACCGAAATTGGTGTTTTGTATTCAAGTGTACATTTATTTTTATATTCATAAAAATAAAAAAAATATTTACAAAATTATAATAATAAAATTTGGGTACCATAAATTATTTTATATTATATTTACAATACAACATTACGATGTTTAATTTCTTACATTTGATTAACTAGGCATTTATAATTAGTAGTTTTATTTTTTTTGTTTTGTAATATTAGTATAGAACTATTTATGCTCTAAAAGATAAAAATCTCCATCTTAGAACAGGCTGAGCCATGTTAGATGGAGACTAACATAAACAGAGAACACTCCGTTTTTATTTTCTATTCATTAGTTTTATATAGATTTCCTGTTATTTATACAAATTTTTATGCAATGAATTTATAAAATAAATAAGTTTACGTCCGGTTTTCAGCGAAATGTAGATCTTTGCCACAAGCATATTTATAGGTCGTAAAATCCTCAATTTAGTGAGTAGAAAAAAAAAATAAGGAGCGTAAATGTTTTTTTTATCGTTCAACAGGTCTGTATTTTCCAAAAATGTATATCCAAAAAAGGAATAATGTTTTTTTTGTGTATAAAAAAAGTTTGTTAAATGTTTATAAACGATGTGCATTTTTTATGGGTCCCAATCAGATTGTTTCCTTAAATTTTTTATGGTTTCTACCCATTCATTTATTTTTATTGGATTTTTGGTAATACTTAAATAATATTGACTGACATTCAATACATATTTGAAAATCGCTTTCCTGAATAAAGTGCACCTCTGTTGGTAAAAAGAGTGGAGTTTGACATTTGCAGTAAGAATTTTGTATTTGAAAATTAATTGATTGAAGTTTTGGAATTGAACCATTAACAAGTACGTAGGTACCTACTTACCAATGAAAAGTTAAACCATCTTTTTTACGTTTATTCAAATGCCTTTTTCACGCTTTCTCGGCATAACCAAGCATTTCTTTTCAATTTTGACAATATCTTTTTAGTGTTTCGGGTACGTCTAGGTATACTAATAGATCGATGGTTTAATTTAAAACACCAAACCTGTTTCTATGGTTATATAAAAGCATTGTGAAGTAAATTTTTGTAAGTATACTTAATAATATTTCATCTTAAGAGGAAATGCGATCCGACTTTTCTTCATACAAACTTATTCCCGTATTTTGTCTCTGGATTATGACACTTGAGCAGTGATTTTTTTAGACACTATAGGTATTTACTATTGGCATGTCCCTGTTGTTTTGTTTTTATTTAAATGAGTTTACTATGGTAACTAGAAATATCCAAAAACCCGTAAAAACCAAAGTTATATCTGCTGTCTTCGGGCGCACGGGAAACAAAAATAACTATTTTTGAAAAATGCATAACCTACCGATATAGAAAATTTTACGCTGATACTCTGTCTAAAAAAATAACAATATTGGTTCGGTTTTGAGGTGCTGAAAACGGGATAACGAAACGTCGATTTTGTCTATTCTAACAAAAGGTCTGACATGCAGTTGTCTTTATCGCACAGTATCGGGGAGGCATCTGCAGAACAGTGACAGGAAAACAATGTTCGAATACCGGCTCATCAAAATTCTCTGTTCTCTAAATTTATTTCAACCAAAAAACAAAAAGAATCATGTATACGTACATACGTACGCACATCGATAAGGACGAGGTTGTCAATTTTTTTAAAGTGCGAGATTAGCAATTAGCAACAAATCTGCTTTCCTTCCATACTTTTACTCTTATTTGCTTTTTATATATTTTGATTTTTTTTTCATTTTGTATTTTTGTGTTTTTTCCATTATGTCTTTTTGTATTATTTAATTTAGTACTCAATCTTATTTGGCATATTTTTTATTACTCCTATTTCTTACTACAGTGTACAGTGAGTTTATAGAAACCATAGCTCAATTATCATTTCAATTTTGTTTTTATATATATATTCTTTTTTTATTGATTTCTATGAGACTTTTAATTTGTTTTTTTTTCAATACTTCTATATTTTACTGTTATACTTTTATTCTGTTGATTTCAATGATATTGTTATTTTGTTTATTTGATTTTGTTTGAATCTAAATTTGTATAATTTATAATTTGCATTTTAATATTTATTTCTGATTATCTTTTTTAAATAGTATTATTTTTTCTTCAGTATCATTTTATTATTTATTACTTGTACCTTTTTTTCTAGATTTTTATTTTATTGCATCATATGTCATTATATTTTAATATAATAAATTTTACTTTGTATTTCTTATTGTTATTTATTGTGGCTTGACACTGGCATAGTCTAAAAAGCCTTAAAAAATTCATTTATATTTAAATTAGTGTAATTTTGAATGAATAAATAAATGAATACCTGATTTGGACTAAATACAATGATAAATTGATATTTTACTTTCGGAAATGTTCATTTCATAGCTAACATTGCCGGGTTCAGCTCGTTTGTAATAAAGTTTAAGTTGTACGTGAATGTGGAGACTTTTTTAGCCCTAATTTTTTTTTTAGAACTCATTGAATACTTTCGAGCTTTATAAAATATTTAGTTTGAGTGCTAGTCAATCTCATTTTAGGAATACAATTATCTTTTTTTTTACTATGGGTAATGTTTCAAGATCTTACCTTCTTCCAGGTAAAAACTTCCGGCTAAACTTTAAGTTCTTTTTGTTGACATTTTAAGAAATTTGGCATTTTAATTTGTAAAACACTCTCCAATATGATTTTTGTTTTGTTTCAGTGCGCAATGGAATGCGTGGGCAAAAAGAAATATGTGGTAAGTTATTGAGTTTGTTTTTACTAGTATTCTTTATGACATGAATAGTTTATGAAAATGTATTTTCACTTTCCTTTTAAAGTATTAAATGTTCTACTAGTACCTCAAAAATGTAATTAGTTGTACTTGTAGGTTTTTTTAAATATTTATTTTACTTTTTGTTCATCATGTAAACTGTAAACTAACGGGCTCATTGCCAAATGGCAATTTCTTACAACCAACCAATAAAATAATCGTTTTTAGTTACAATTTTAACATAAACTAAATATATCAAAGTAGATTCTGATAGAAAAAAAACATGTACTCATCATTTAATGTAACTATATTTATGAATAAAAATAATAAATAGTAACAGTAATATAATTCAAGTTTCAAAACATATTTAATATAAAATAAATAAAAATACCTAAAGATATACAAAATTGAAATAATTGTATTTTTATATAAATTGCGTAAAATTAGTACTATTACTTGATGGAAAAAGGAATAAATGGAAAGAGGAAAAAAAAAGATTAAGGAAAAGAAAGAAGACAGAGATACTGTACATTTGATAGTGGATGGTAAATTATTCCACAGTCGAGCCACATGGACACTATTCAATTCTATTCAATTTTCAATTTAATTTTATTTTTTTATATATATGTATGTACGTTACGAAATGGAATATCTGAATTCATACATATGGAAATAGTTTAATTAAATAGGTTGAATTAGGTCAATATAAAAAAACACATAAGTAAACATAATATCCAGAGAATAATATGTTAAAAATATAAGAGAATCTTGTAACGGAAAACTCCCTCAGAGACGTGAAAAATGTCAATGTCCAAAGTAATATGAGTGACTATCTGAATTAGAGAAAAAAAAAGAATTGAACGTATTTATGCAGAAAGCAGCAAGCCATAGAAAAGTGAAACTGAGATAATAGCACCTTTGTGAGAAGCGTGAATTGTCAAATCTACAAAAAAGTTGGAATGTTTTTGTCTTTGACAAATGATTAACAATAAATACATTAGTTTTTTTGGTATAAAAAACAAGAATCTTGTTATATATTTGAACGGTGTAAATGAATTTTAAAGTACCGTTATATTTTTCTAGTCCTGTGGGTGTTTTCTGCAAATTGAGAAATTCTATTTTTGTGATCGGCACTATTTTCAGAAGGTGATTTTTACAGTTTTTTGTATGAAAGCGGTCTGGCTATTTTAAGAAGAACATATAATTGATCTTCCTGCACCCGATAACAATAATAATATTTCATTTTTTTTGAAATTGTACACTGGCTGCTTTCTGCATAACAACGTTCAATTGTGGATGAATAAGAACGAAGAGGTAAACCATGAATTGGATAAGCTTCGGAATTTTTCACGGAGGTATATAGATGCGTAAGGACTCTGAAGTAAATAGAAGTAAAAGGGAGTCATAGTCTCTCGGCTGTCTAATTTGGAGCCATTTTGGTTGCCTGTGATAATGAAAAATGTGGTAATATTTCCTGAGACCAAAAATATGCATTATGCATGTATTTTGAAGTCATTCAAGTTTGTTGAGTTGTTCACAGCTTAAATAAGTCATGGAAGCATTTATACCGTATTATATCTAATTGTTTGGTTTTTAAATATTTTTTTGCAGGTTAAATTTTTCATTCAATAGAGTATTATTTCAGTCCCTAGACTGGTACCTGGAGCGTAAGACTGATCATCTTACCTTCATGTAACAAAAATGATCAAGATACACTGTGATTGGTGTACCGATGCAGTGCACTATGTAACATTTGGTGCGGAAAGGGATTGATGTTGATCATTTTAATCAAAAATTTATAATGCATTGTTAATTAATGGCTAAATTGTCATGAACTCTTTCTCTCAACACGTTTTAAATTTATCTTTAAGAAATAGACCTTTATTTATTGAACCTACTTTAACACATTTTTAAAGAATTAAACATACTTAAAAAAAAATCTTTTTAAATAGGGCTTTTGTTTAATTTTCGTTCTCGTTAATTATTTTTAGTTCAATTTATTTATATGTTCAACAATATAGTAAATTTTATTTGAAAAACTCTAAACATTTGTTGTTATTGTATGTACTTATATTTAGTAAATTTGCAAAACTCCTCTTTCAAATAACCTGCCAAGTTTTTTCAATTAATCAAAACCGCTAAAATAACAAAAGGCTTTATTTCTGCTTTACGAAACATCATTTAATTTTAAATTTAATTTGTAAATTTGTATTCTGTAACTATTTAATTGGATGCACAATCAATTTTAACGCGTAACTATTACAAAAGTAGAAAAAGAATTAACTGCACCGGGAATTAATTGCACCGGTTAACCAGATAAATTTAATACCTGAAATGAATCAAAATTCAGCAATTTAATTGCGTCATAAAATTGTGGGGAAATTTGGTAGGAATAATCTAACTTGCCAACGCAAACAACAAATCGGTGGAAACACGAAGAGGAAAACAAAATGGATTCATACCTACTATGGCGGAAATGAAACATATTTGCCAATCAGTTATTGGCTTCAATCAATCTACACTCATTGCAAACATTAAATGCAATCAAATATGGAAATTTGTTTTAATGTGTACACAAGTCCATTGTGTTATCATTTAGCTGTTATGCCAATCATATTTTTTATCGTTCTCTCTAATCAAACAAACTTTTATGTTGTTTACGAAACGTGCGAGCTTCCTGCAAATTCGTAACACGGACACACAATTTATTATTCAACGTAGAAAAGCAAAATTGTTTTAAATTTTTAATTTCAATGAAATGTTTCTTTGGAATTCACATGCTCTGTTGCTGAACCTTATTTGAATGATAGAATTATTAGTATTTAAATTCCAACACTTTGCTTTTGCACAATAAAACTGGGAAACATAAAAGGTAGTTTGAAAATTGTGACATAAACAGATATAAAACGTTTTTTTTGTTTTAACTATTATGAACAATAAATATTGTGAAGTATTTGGTTGGATGTAAAATAAGTAGTAAATATACAGAAATTAGTTTAAGTGCGTATATAAAACAATTGTACAAATATTATAAAGTAGAACAATAATTAGTTTGTACAATAGTGAAAGAACAAGTAAAGAAGTAAATATTGTGTTGTAAAAACTCTGCGACACTATGATTATTATCATTAAACTTATTAAATAAAGCAAATACATTAATAATCGTACATAAAATTTCAAGGGCTAAATAATTTTACAGGATAAAAAGAATTTTCAAACATGGGTATAAATTTCAACTTTATTAAAAAGAAACATTTTTCTGTAAACTGATTTATTATTTATGAAATACGAATGTATTTCCTAATTAATCACCAAAAGCTTCGTTTTATAATTTTATAACATTATTTTACAAAATGATTACTTAAGTTAATAAATTTTTTTCAAAATATTTTTATTCAAAAACGGCACTTAGTGCCTTTTGTATAATATTTCAAAATACATTATTCAAAATTCATACAGATAAGTAAAAGTAAGTTATATATGGCATTTAAAAATAAACTTGAACTGATACCAACATTTTTTTACAAATTTGTAGAAAGTGTGAAAATAAAAACCAAAAAAATGTAAATTTTATTTTGGATTTATTGGTTAAATTCATTTGAATATTAATAATATGTGGCTATGAATCCATTGATAAATATTAATATTTAAAAAAATTACAAAAATGGTTCACAAAAATACAATACAAATACCGCAAAACTTAATTTATTTTCTTATTTATCCAGAGCACTTTTCCTGGTATCAATAAAATAAGTACGTTTTATTCCTTTCAGATCAGCAATATATAAATATTAAAATTTTATTTTAAATACCCGCAAAATAATTCCGCTATGAGTAGAAGGATATGTAAAATAATTTTGAATAAAAATCAAAAATTCAAAGAGATGAATTCCACAGTAATTAATTTTATTACAACGGGATTCCATTGAGAATTATCCTGCCATACTGACATAATTTAAACAATATTATTTTATTTGTTGGTTTATTATGGCTTGAAAAAATATGCGAACCCACTTATATCTGAAATATTAATTTATTTATGTTGATTTCGATGTTTAATTATCCAAAATATACATATTCCGTAGATATTATAATTAAACATACGTGCGTGTTAAAGGAACTTGGTTGGTGTTTTAGTGTAAAATGAATGAAAACTTAATATCCGAAACATATACCGTGCATTTCCCAAGTGTGGCACTTACGAACACCTCACAACCCACGGAAAGTACATTCGTGAATTAAATTTATGTTCCTCAGAATACGTTTATTTCATTCTTGTTCCATGGCGACCAAAGGCGTGTATACCTTGTTAATTAATTTCCTCGTAACGAATATTTTGAATAACCTTCATTCCTCTATCTTCACCTAGTGGTGTGTACGTGAAGAGAACATGTTTGCTACTGCTCGAGTAATTGCAATTGAAGACCTTGTTTTATAATCCCCAAATGTCACAAACCAACCATTTTTCAGGAGAGCGTTTAAACTGAATACCACGGTGTTACTATTGTTTTGATGTCTTAACAAAATAAAATCATCGATATACTTTAAGTGCACCGTAATAAATTTGAAAATTTTATAAGTATTTATTGTATACTCAAATATAATATTATAAAAAAATGTGGGTGTGATAATGCAAGTGTTTCAATATTTTGGAAGAATGTATTAACCTAGCTGGAGGGGAGGATTTGAATCCCCCATATGTAATTCAATAACTCAAGTATTATAAAAGCTATTTGCGCTTTCTTTTTTGTAATCGTTAAAATAACAGAAAGAAACATTTTCCTGATTTTTAAAAAAATCTTTAAATAGTTTAATATTAAAACAAAAAAAAAACCTAAATAACATTAGGATCGATTTCACTTTATGTTCATTAGCATTAGGTAAACTAACAAAAATGAAAAAAAAATACACGAATGAGTAAAATATGTGTACATGACGATCATAAACACTTCCAATTTTTTATTCTCGTGACGCTATATACAAGTAGCCGCTGGGGTCGTTTGGTCCCCCCGTTCGGATAATGTATTATTTTTGGATGCTTAGTGAGGAAAAGGTTAAGCTCTCCAGGACAAAAAACATTTTCAAGAGAGGAATTAAGGACTAGATTTTCCTCAGAGTTGAGTGGAAAACTCCTTGATGATTTTCTGAATATTTTAGCTACTCTAGAATACTCTTTACCATACTGATGTTCCAAATATTTTGTTTTTTCAATTTTATTATTGTTATTTTTCTAATCCTATATAATATTTATGATGATATACTCATGTGTCTGCGTCGACAAATTGCTCGTCTCAACTCAACACAGGACTTTTAGTCCTATGGAGTTGGGACTTATATCTCAAAAAATGTGTAATAAAAAAAACAATAAAAATACACAGAACAAAATGGTTTCTAAAAATTTTTTTTTTTTTACAATAATTGGACATTTGTGGTTTTTAGTACAAACCAAATAAAACAGCTCAAAAATTAGTATGATCAGTTGAAATAAAAATAGTGGTTTTTAAAAAACTTATATAGTTTTGAAATTTTTGAAGTTTTGAAATTTTTTTTAGTATGCATCGCTTAAAATCACATAAAAAAATATCCGAAACACCTATGAACTATCAAACAATAGGTTTTAATGGCGATACATAAATAGTGGCAGAATTGATAATTAAAGGATTTTTTTTGATCATTCATACGAATTGTGTGAATGATATAGACAATTATTTAAATATATTTCGATAGAGAGGGAAAACATTTCTTAGAAGGGAATATGGAAATCTAGGCATTTACAGGGCTTATGACTTGTCATTGGCTGGTTTAAGTGGTCACTTTAAACACTGTGTAACGTTCACCGTTCTGCCCATGTTTGAACACCCACATTTCCTCAATTCTTCCATCTGTTAACTTTTGTAAAGTAAAAGAACTGAAACCTTTATCACGTGGGTGAGATTCATGCAAGGCAACGCCTGAAAACAAATTTCCAATTTTTAGTCTGCAAGCATTTGGAAAAACTCGAACATTGTTAGACAATTATTGCTGTAAATAGGTGCGTAGGTTTTTACGGACACTGCCATCACTATGCTTATTTTTTTATGATCCTGTGTAAGTAAAATTCTGTATGTTATTATTTCCGTTCGTTACTTATGAAATGAATTATTGCTGTTTTCACAAATATTATTATTACCGTATTTTAAACAGAAAATTTGAAACACCTACGTTTTTCTTTAATTATTTGGAAAAAAACGTTTGTATGAACGCATTGACAGAGAATAATAAAATTTTGCAATGTTCGTTTGGAAAATTTTTGAGAGGTCCTCAATTTTGATTACGAGGAAGAATGACAATATCCGACCTAAACGTTTCATGCAATTTGCTAAAACCACGGTAAAAGGATCAATACAATGAAAAGAGCAGTGTTAGATTCAATGAAAATTGAATTTAAAACTACTATTTTCATTGTGAAACAAAAAAAAATTAACTTGATTTTAATTTTTGAATGAGTTGACCCTCGATCTTTAAAACGGTTTTTGTTTGCATTGAGAAGGAAGTACTTGAAGTGTATAGGGTACTGAGTTGGCATTACAATCGCATCATATCTCGATCAATTTTTGTCGTATAAAGGGAAGATAAAATAATGTCTTTACACGCACTGAAACAAAAAATGTTTTTCTCCGAAAGCAAAAGTTGAATTTCTCTTTTTCTCAAACAATGCAGTGTTAAGTTTTAAGGTTGATTTATAAATCGTGTTTGTCCGTGTCTTGATTTGAAACTATGGAATATATTAATATGTGAAAATTTAACAAACGAACAACGTCGTTTCCCGCTAAGGGTTAGCAAAGAGGATAGAACGCCACATCACTATTTTTGCATACATACTTTGCGTATTTTACATATATTCATCTTCACGTGCACGCGCGCCGATTACTCCGACATTTTACATATCCGTCTTCAAGTGTTTCTTAGATTTGGTCTAAAAATTGTTTGAATTGTTTTTTAAAATATTTCATTTTCAGTGGTGTTTTAGAAATTATTGTCTTTATATTTTATCGTTTATTTTTGGTATTTTAAAACTCCAAAAGAGGTTTACCAATAAAAAATCTCTTGTCTCATGAAATGAATGAAATGAAAATGAAAAATGAACGATTCGTCATGATCGAAGAACAACGACGTATCTGATTTTCTTCAACCTTACATGAGAGCGGTAAAAAAATATTTTTTACACTTAATGTTTTTGTATTTTTTACGCTTGATAAGTTTAAAGGTAGATCATATATTTTTTTTCTAACCAAAATACAAAACCTTTACAAAACTAAATATAAAAGACATTCGATTTTGCTCAACGAAATTTAGTGATTGTTCAACGATCACGACGAATTCGATATAAAATTACTTGAATAATATTGCAAACGTATGACTAATTAATGACACTGTCAAATTTATTTTTAAAACAAAGCATTAATTCGTCTCTGAGAATACGTTTTTTTTTTTATCTTACAGCAATGTGAAATCCTTCTAAAACATTGTACAATGTACAGTGCCATTTTATTTTCATAAATACTCAATGGCCCTAGATTGCCTCACCGCAGGCGCTGCGCTGGTGTCCAAAGTAGCCATTTTGTTTTATAAATAAAATCGTAATGGCGTCTTCTCGTTCGTTTTGTTCCGAAATTTGTACTCGACTCATGAAGTCAGCTCTGACAGTCCTAATATAATATCAATCCTCCGAGACTCAGCAAAAGCATAACAAGGCTTGAACTGCGATCCTGAAAACGAAAGTAACGACAAAATAAGCAAATAAAAACTGCACCAATATAAAAAAATACAATTTTCACTTACACGATGTTATTTTATCGTGTCCTTTTTACCAAAGTGTCACCTAGGATTTATATATTTAGTAAGTACTGTTGGTCAGTATATGTATCAATGCTTTCTGCAGAAGAGAATAGTCCAAGCTGGTCTGAATTTAAGACTCCGGTTATAAACTTTTAGGTTTCCGGCAAAGTAAGTCTTGGACCACTTGGTCGAAATGAAAGTAACATTCAAACTGAAAATAAATACGGAGTTTTCCGTGTGTTTTACTTTTTGTTCAGTGCATTCAGTTTGTTGGTGTATTTTTGTTTATGAAAGTGTTGGTATTAAAACGCTTATTCTAGTATTCTAGACACGTTTAAAGTAGAGAGTCTATATGGGAGCGTTGTCTTAGCTATTGTTTCATGATACACCGTAAACTTTTGTATAAACCAATACAAAAAACCATCACTCCTCACTTTATAAATAAATGAACAAACGAAAGAATGGCTCTGTGTTTATTAAGCGCTAATTGGAAATCACAAACCGTTTTTAAAATGAGGTATTAAATGTTATAAAATATTTGTACCTGTAAAAAGTACCCGTCTCTTCGTCAGGATACCAATTAAACTAACATGCCAAGTCCACTAGACACCTTCACCATAGTTGTTGCACAAGAATATAAAACTAACGTGCCGATTTGAAACCAGAAATAGTTGTCAGAGAAATAGTTGGAAAAAGGGGGAGAGGATGAAGAGAGGGATATGAGTTAAAAAGGTATGAAAATAATTATCCTATCTCTCTTTTTCAGCTATTTCACTCACAACATCAAACGTTTTCATAAATCAATCAGTGCATGAAAGGGTTGCCTACTTACCTGCCTGATAGAATGTTGTTTCAAATCGGCATGTTGTTTTTTTTTATATTTTAGTCCAACATCTATGGTGAAGGCGTTTAGTAAGTTTTGCATGTTAGTTTAATTGGTGTCTTGACAAAGAGACGAATACGTATGTCTTGAAACCGATTGACATAGAAAAGTCGGTACACATAAATATCAAATAACGTTTAGTAAAAAGTCGGCCTCGTCGTGTAATAGAGTGTTTGCCTATCGTGCAAGAGGTCTTGGGTTCGATTCTCAACATGGTTGATATGAAATATTTATTTGAAAGGGTGTTTTTACACAAGAATATTTCATAGTTCCTGGACTGGTACCTGAAGCGTAAGACTGATTACCTTACCTTCATGAAACAAAAATGATCATAATACGCTGCAATTGGTGTACTTATGTATTTCCCTATGCACCATTAGGTGCCGAAAAAAGAATGATGATGTAAAATGTTTGACCATAAAGTAAATAATAGTGATACGAGGTATGTACTTTTTAGGATTTATTATTTTAATTGAGAGAAAATCACGTTTTACTAATAAATCTAACCTCACTTTTAAAAATAATTTTGCCACAAGTAAAATTAATATACTTAAAAGTCTGCGTCGTTGTGTAGTGTTTGCCTACCATATCTTAGTTCCCGGGTTCGATTCCTGAGAAGGTCAACACGAAATATTTATTAAAAAGTTAGTTCTACACTGCAATTATTCATGTTCCTGGCACCTGAAGCATATAGCTGATCACCTTCCATTCTTTTAATAGATGATTCATATACCCTGGCTCTTGTGAAGCAATGTTGTACCCTATCCACCATCTGATATGATGATTAAAAAGAATATTTTTATAATATATTACAATAAAAATCCAACTGTCCAGCGTTTGATTATTTACCCAAATATTACATTTTAAGGGTCATTTTCAACGAGTTGTAAATAACTCACTGTTAGAAAATGGGATTTAAGTTGGAGTAGAGTGAGATTTGAACCTTTGAACCGTCAGCCCGAGACACTAGCCACGAGACCACAACCCGAATCTTTAATTAGTGCCATACGATATTCGGATACGCAGAAATTTAGATAATTAGATTAGTAATTAAACTCTTGCAATGTTTTGAAAGAAAACGTTTTTTTTTTCTAAGATCGCTTTGTTATTTCTTATGAAAAAATACAGGAATCTCATTAAAACTTACTTTAACATGTCCAGCGAAATTAATTGCTTCATAGAAAAAACCATCAGCGCTCTTTTTATTTGTTATTATAACATCTGCTTAATTTTTTAATTCCTGATCCAGATTTTTGGCAATCTGGATGACTGGAGCTCGGATAAACGATGTTCCACTGTACTAGCGTTTGACTCGTTTGACTACCAATGATTAAATTATTTTTTTTACTTGACGACTATTCAAGTCATGAAATATTTTTAAGGGTAAGCTTTTATAGGCTTTCAAATATGCCAAATTTCAGTTGACTCCATTACTTTTTATATCAAAACCATGTTTACTATATACTGACTATTTGATTTACATTTACATTTTTTTTACATTTTTTTGCACCACAACAGGCCAGGAAGCCTAATTACAGTGGTGAATTTCATCACAGAGCACCCAGGCTTGAGAAAAATCACATTTTAATTCTTTGTGTTCTCACCGGTAATCGAACCCGGAACCTTCCGTGCGTGAGTCAAGCGTCTTGACCACTACACCACGGAGGCCGCCACGTTGATAAGGGTGTGTATCGATGTCCAGATATAAACCGCTAAAAATATTTATTTATTTTAAAGAAACAAACAGCCGACAATGATATAGTAACATAAAAAAAAAAAAACAGTTTTAAGACAGACTAGCAAAGTTTCTAAATAATAATCATATATATAATTAAATTGTGTTACAACAAAAGGGTGTGTTTATGTGTATTTGTATGAGAGTAAGTGTAGATGTGTGTTTATGTGTATTAGTGTAGGAGTAATTGTTCGGGTGTGTGTAAGTGTGAGCATCATTAAATAGTAACTGGTATATATATGTCACAATACTCTTTAATATGTATCTTATGTTTTGTTACTTTTTAACGTGTTATACAATTTATACAAATGGGTTGCGACCGTTAGTAAATAATTAAATATATATGATAATTTCACAGATTGTAATATCCATCATTTTTCCCATGTTTTAACATCTATAACTACTTCAAATCATCTAACTGTTGATTTTTGTAAGGTCATCATTTTACCTACTTGCAACGTATAAAAAGACAAATTTTTATCCTTCATAAATTTGAAAATTAACATTATAAAAATAACAGTTTTTTAGTATAATATATTTTTAAAAAAACCTCTGAATTGAATGCGGAAGAAGCTAAATATATGTCAAAACATACTTTTGTGGAGGTCTATCCCTTTTATCCAACTCTTTAGGTGAATAGCATGAAGGTAGAAGTAATTGAATTGGTTTAATTTTTAAATAAAGGTTTTTGAGTTTTTCACACCCTTCCATTATTTTCGATTCTCTCAAAAGTTTTCGGGTTTCCTTGTGCTCTTTTTTATAATATATATTTATGACTATGCTATAGCTATCACAATGATTTATTTCAGGTGGATTCCTATGGGAACATTGATTCTGTGAACGTGACAAGATTCGTCAAGAGTGAGCTGGTCACCAAGGACTGGCAAAAGGAGATCATTGACTCCGTACTGGAAAAATGCCTTAAGGTAAAACATTTATTTCATCCATAAATTTATCGCTCTCGCTCTACTCAAACATCCTGGAATTTTTTTCTCAAGTTTGATCCCTATTCTATAAACTTCATTTGGATAAAGTTGAAGCATGCCAATAAAATACCGTAGATGGTTTAACCTATGATTATAATACTCTAGGATATGTTAAAAGTTAAAGCAACATCATGAAATATTATTACCAAAAGTCTTACCGAATAGACTGTTATAATATTATACACGTACTTAGGTATAAGATCTAAATAACGAATATATTTCAAACTGTTTTCGTCCACTAATAATAATTGTTAGCATCAATTGGAAAGCAATTTCTTGGATTGGAAAAAAATCAGGTATGTTTATTTTTTTTTTTTTCAGAAAAATACGGATCAGGAAGATATCGTCAGTGGAAAAGACACCTCAAAATGCAATTCCTCGAGCCTTAAGTTCAGTCACTGTTTGTGGCGAGAGATGCAATTATCCTGCCCTAAAGATCTCGCTAGAGACACGAAAGCCTGTCAGAGGATGAGGGAGAGACTGCAGAAGAAGGAGTTCCCCAACTTCGATAGGAGAGGTAGACCCAGACCTGGAAGACCAGATAAGGGATCCAAAAAAAATAAAGATGAATAAATACCTTGATCTCTTTTTAAAAGAAACAAGGTTTTAAGATAAAATTTAATAATATCGTATCTTCAAAAGACGTCCATTTTTACAAAAAAATATTTCATAGAATTGTTATCATGGTTTGGTACATGTCGTTATTTATAAATAAATGGAAAAATTACTTCTGTTTTTATTTATAGATATTTTATAAATTGTTTGTTTTGTAATTTATATATTTTAGCAATTGCCTTATTAAATAAAATACCATTTTGTAGAAAATATGTATACATAAATGAATATATGTTTCCCTTCTTATAATTTACCCTAATATTTAAATTTTGGGGTATTTTCAACGATTTTGATTATACCTTATTAAAATATGTATACAATGTTATAACACATTATTTAAAAATAGTTGTTACATTAAATATGTATTTTAAATAAGTTTTCAATAAATAAAACAACTTATTGTTATCAAAAACATTTTTCACTTTGTGGTATGACATTTTACACTTATTTGTTTATAAATTTGTATAAACCACTTTAATAGTTTATTTTTTTAAATTACACTTCGACCGGTTTCGAGATTACTACCTCATCGTCAGGAATTTAACTATGAATTTAAAAAAAGTTAAATTCCTGACGATGAGGTCTTAATCTCGAAACCGGTCGAAGTGTAATTAAAAAAAATTAAAAAATAATAATTAAAGTTGTTTATACAAATTTATAAACAAATAAGTGTAAATAAAACAACATCCAGGAAGCAGAAAATGTCAGGAGATTAATAATTAAACACTTATAAGCATAATATATTATAATTTTCGTGCATCTATTACGATGTTTATTTAGAACCAATTATTCAAAAGGGTAATACATGAACAAAATCTTCATTCCTGCATGCATCAACTGACGGCTTTTATATTATAAAGTGGCAAAATATTTTTAATTTTCTCAGAGTACGGCATAATGCTAGCAAGCTGACCCGCTGCTTGAGCGATAGCCCTCTCGGGATTGGCGAGATGTTCGTACGAAAAATCGCTTCATCTTCATCATCTCCTGATACTTTTTCCAACCAAGCAATAAGCGCAACAAGATAGTATTCTAGGAAAACTCTACGTACTTTAGTCAGTATGAATTTCGATTGTTCAATAAGGACTTATTATATTTATTTTTTTTAAAACATTAGTGATTCTATCCACAATATAATTTTTTTAATCCTGCGTTAATTATTATTTAATCACTCTAGTTTTATCGGCGACATAACTCAAAATCACAGTCTCCTTAAGTGTTCCCATTTGTACACCTACAGAAAAAGTATTAACAAGGTTCAACGTAATAATTATAAAAGAGAAAAACCTTTTTAAAAGTTACTCCGATTCAAATCCAAAAAGATAAAATATGGCATACTTATATGCTAACGAAACCAAGTCGTTGGGTGAAGATTTATTCAAAGTTCCTTATTACCTAACAGTGTTAGACAGCAAAGTCACCTATTCATAGGACTAAGAGTTTTCAACGGCTTGCCGCAGAAGCTCAGAAAATCAAAAAAATAATAAAATACATGTAAATAGATTAATTATGACCTATCGGTCCAGTTAGTGAAAAATTTCAATTATAAAATCATAGTGTGTGGAATACCCACTGACTCGACTGAAAAAAAATCTATTTTCCTGCCTCAATACAGGTATCTAGTGAGGCAGGTAATTAGATTTTTTTTGTTTTCAATAAATGAAAAAAACTCTGTTCACGAAAATATTTCGAACTTTGGATAAAAAATACGACAAAACTGTAAACTTCAATGGTAAGGTATTTTCAATGATATTTGTGTGGACATTAATTTACTATTGTATGTTTTTAAAGAAATACTTTCTCATAAATTTAACCAACGATGCCATACAGATGAGACTAGGGGTACAAAATAAGATTACCAATAAGGAGAAAAATAGAGTCTCCAAACTCATTGTACAAGAGATTGAAGCTGTACAATGAGTTACCTGAATAAACAAAAGAAATAGAACGGACTAAAATATTGAAAATATTGAAAATTGTTTTTTTTTTAAATTTGTTCTTCAGAAACTTTGATAAAAAAATGTAATGTCATTAAAAGTTTATATGGTTTATTAATATATTATGACCTAACTTAATTACTCATGCATAAATAAAAAACTCTAATGAAGAAGTAAAATAGTATAATTTTTATTTTATTTATTTAAATCACTAAATTGATGGTATGATCCTAATTAAAATAAGAATACCTTGTTTTAGTCACTAATTATTTAATCAATTACCCACCAGTTTCAAGGAACCATTTTAAAATAAATGAAATCCTGCTTTATAATATTTAAGAAGTCTACTCAATACTCAATCTATCTTTACCATGGATAAATGTAAGTACGTAAGTAAATAAATATATATATATATCATCAACTTATTCCAAAGATCATAATGATTTCGAACAAACACAACACCTATTTTATTCTGATTGATAAACCCTTAAAGTTTATTAAATATAGAAATACATTGTTTGTCAAATGATGGAAATGAGAAGAAGCGCTGCGCTGTGGGAATTCACTAATCGAGTAAGATTTATAGCCCGTGAATGGATTGAAACAGTTCCTTGGGATTACGGTTAATTAACGAGCATGGTTTGAAACCAACGTATTTGGAGTATGGAGTATGTACGGCATAAACCTAACGTAAGTCTGTAGAACCCTTATGGCAAATTGATCAGCATTGTTTCTACTAACTTACGAGTACAATTGATTGTGTAGGGAGATACATTTGTTGGAGATACTTGTATTGAGAATTGAACAAATGTTTACAAAATTCAGTTACTTTTTTAATATTCTTCAACCTATTACAGTGGCAAATATTGCACCGCTCCGTTCAGAGTGCCACCATTCTTAATGAGTCAAACTGAGAAAAATGACTTAGAAGATTTTTACATTTACAATTTTAGACCGCAGATGAATATAAAACAATTTACCCAATATAAATAAATTTTCCTCTATATGTTGCAACAAATTTTACACTGTAATACATACGGGTCATATACCATTGATCGACGACACACAAGTGCAATGATTTCACCTGAAATATGTAGCAACAACCAACGAAGCAAATCATCATTTTATATTGAATGCAATACAATATATTCTTCAAGACTAACAGTAATAAAACGTCCGTCTGCATTAAAGCAACATCCTGCAGTACATTCGCGTCGTGTAAATATGGAGAACAAAGGAACGTAGCCTATAAAGAGACTGTAGGACGTGGTAACGCCCAGTCAGCCCGAGCAAGTCAGCCCAGCAAGTCAGCCGAAGTCAGCCCAGTCGTGCAGCAAATCAGTCCCAGCATGTAGTTCAAGTGCAGGTAGTTCAACTCGTCATCACGGTTACTCTTGCGCATTACTAAAAAGTGTCCTATATTAATCAACATGCAACAAAATACACCTTGGAACATAAACATCGTTTCTTCGGCCTACCTCCAGTTGAAGTAGGATAACCAACACCACCATTAATCCTACAAATAAACATTCAATTACAGCAATTATTGATTAAAAATGTATATTTTATTGCAAATATTTATTTAGTGTACATACATATTTATGTTATGACTGCCAAATGTCGTATTATGGCCGTCTTGACAAATTATAAAAGAATATAGATAAATATAATGTAAGAGTGTTATTATGCAATTCATATCGTTGTTTTTATTTGTTTTTGACACAGACAGACCATTTTGAACGAAATTGAGTTAAGTGTACAGGAGTTCTAAAAAGGCTTGCATTTATAAAATTAAATTGAAAAAAATGTTTTAGGGGTTTTTTAACTTCTGAGGATGTCATTGTTTATGCTTATTTCGTAAAAAAAATAAAGCTCAATTTCTGCAGATTTATGTTTTGGTATATTTGACAAAAACGAACTAAAGCAACGGTATGGGGTCATAATGTTTTTTTTTATTAATTTCAGTTTGGCACAGTCTACTACATTTTAAAATCTATTGAATATCAAATGTAACTCAAAACACGGTTTTTTTTACTTATGGCCTCCTTGATGGGAGTTTTTTTATATGGTAGTTACATAATCTTCCTTCTAACTACTTTTACTATTGTTATAGGATCTGGTGGAATAATCGTCTGAGGCCATGTTTAAGGAATTTTTATCCATTTGCTTTAATACGGTAAAACCAAAGAAACTTCATTCAAAAGAAGCCAGACTGTTGACAAACATCAATTGACCATCCATCTCACTAAGACAGCGTTTGGCATTTTGTGTTCTTCTTTTGTTGATTTCAACATTTGCCTTTACTATTTTTTCCTTGAATGATATTACCTCACGGGATAAGTCTTTCTGACTTATTACGGTTGCAGTATTTCTCAGTTCTACATCAAAAGTTTTTTTTATTTGTAAATCATATAAAACAAAGTATTTTACAAGTATAAAACCTTAAATTATATTCCCAGGAGTTACAACAACTTAACTCGGAACATAAATAATATTAACATTTAGAAAATAACACATATTGAGAACAACAAAGAAACAAAACAAGTTTAGCACCTTTATAACTAAATGTAGCACAACAATATATACGCCAAAAACCTTTTCTTACACAAGCAGAATAAATATTTATAAAAAAAACGCTTTTAAGAATAAATAAAATAGTAGTGAATCTACTAAGAGAGATAAGGTCATTAACATCACATGCTATGCAGATGATGCTGCCATAGTGATGAGAACATGTTTAATTACAAAGGATAATTAAGTGACTGAAAATTGTCATGCGTTTATGGAAGGGGGGAAAAGAAGCTTATTTTCGAGACAGCTTGAAACGGAAACGATTAATACACCACCATTTTGAAATTACAATAACCACAAATCATTTCTGTGTCCCTGCGGGGTAATTATAATCGTTCTACTCACATCAAAGCGAAGCATAACTTCATTTTGTACTGTCCCCTTGACCAATGAGTACCTCACAATAGCCAAAGGGTTGTAATGAAGTATTTATTCACTCGTTTTCGCTTTTGTTCTTTGATTTTTCCCCATTGGATTAATTTAAATTTTCTGCAAAATTGGATAGCTGTCAGATACAATTTTCAAACGACGTTGTATTCTCAAATCATTTTAAACTTTTATGAAAATGATATTTTATCTAATCATTCCGCTTTATTTTTATTATGAAGAATATCATTTTCATCCAAAAATGTAGGTACATACTTCTTTTTTTTACATCTGCTACTGGTGAATGTAATAAAAAAAGAGTAACTTAGTTTGTTTAAGGAATTAAAAATTTCTCAAAATTAAGAACGTGTGTATAAAAACTGAATATCAATGTACATGTATCTAATTTACAAGAAGGAAAAATTCAGCCACTCAATGGGCTATAAAAGATTGAAATGATAAACCACTTTTACAAATATTTTACGTCGGTTGCACTAAAAATTGAGCCTGCAACTTCAAGCATAGCAAGCAACGCACTAACCAGTACACCATCGGCCGACTGATTTCCACTCTATTTCGTTTTTCGGGATTTTTACCTGAAAGCAGCTATAGTCGAAAACCTTGTAACTATTTAAAGTATTATCAAAACCTGTTGTCTCGTCACTAAATTAAATGTGAAAAGCTACAAAATATATTTATATAAATATGCCCAAATATATTTTTGTACTTTTTTGCTTCATTCGTTGTAAAAATAAATATTTGTGTGAATGAATGAACCTTTTCCTAATTTTTTACCATACAATTTTACCCAAATTTGCCATGTTGCCTGCTAGTTTAAGATAAATGTTTTATTGATAAAAAACTTTTTTTTTTAAATAGAGAAGAACATCGTAATATAACGTAACGTAGCTTGAAAGTTTTAACGTATTACTAATTAATAACCTCAACCGCACAATGGAGTATAATTATTATTATTAACATAAAAATGTATGTTCCAAGGAAAAGAGGATCTTATATAAGCCCGTTGAATCACCTTAAACAAAGTTTCCTTTGATATTTGTTGTTTTTCTCTCGTGATATTCAACAGATGGCACTCAACGGCAATAAAAGTGTGACTTAAAATGGCGGAAACCCCAAAAAGATTCAGAGTCCCTAGGCTCTAGTAAAGCGGAGTAAAATGCAGATTTCTCAGCTTGGAGCAAAAAGTCTGTGTATCGTTTCGAGGACTAAAACGAACCACCAAACAAAGGATAGCTCGTAGTTTGCAAGATAATTCAATTATAAACTTCCATCACGGCCACATTAATGGACCCCAGCGGCGTACTTGGCTGGGGAACGTACGCTTTTCTCAAACCGATTGCTTCACATGTGCGGAAATCACCCATTAAAATACAAGCACCGTATCGAAAAATCGAACTTAATACCTTCTCTGTTTTCTTCAAATTCATTTTGATGAAAACAACTTTTTGCTTTGCACTTTATTGCATAATCAAATTCATTTCTTGCTAAAGTTTTGGGGAAATGGTTTAGCTTTTTGGTTTTAAACGCTTAAATGTTTATTGAGACAGAAGCACGGAAAAAAAATACAGCTACTGAAAACTTTAAAATGAATATTTTTTTACTCAAAATACACGCTGTATGCTTCCCTCCTGCTATGGCGATGTCACCACGACTGCTCTGCCAAGAGCAAACGACTGAGAAGAAGTCAAACTGCATAATTTTAATAATATAATGCCATATATATTAAGTTTATATTTGAAGCACTAACTTTGTGGATATACATTATAATAAAATAAATAAAACAACTTTGTTATTAACCACCGATTTAAAAAAAATTACATAGTCATTTTAAAAAAAAAGTGGTTAAAAACAAAGTTGTTTTATTTATTTTATTTTATGCAATATATATTCTTTGAAAATTCTCACAGTATATAACAAGCATATCGACGCTGGAAAAAAAAGTAACCAAGTGACGTTTAGCGACTTTACACAAAAGAAAAAAAAAGTTTTTTTTAATCAACAAAGAATCTCGTATTTATTTTTTTCATTTTTAGTAAAAACAAATATTTGCGTTCTTGTGATTTACACCAATATTTCAATTTAAGGGCCATTTCCAACGAGTTGTAAATAACTCACTATTAGAAAATGGAATTCAAGTTGAGGTAGAGTGGGATTCGAGCCACGGATCTTTGAGCCGTAAGTTCGAGACACTATCCACGGGACCACAACCCGATTCATTTATTTAAATTATGAAGGAATCAAGCCAAAATAATACGTTTGTATGAGATTTTTTTACGAATGAAAAAAAATTGAGAAGGAAATATTGAAGTCTAGGCATTTACTGAACTGTCATAGGCAAAATGGTGAATGTTACACAGTATGTAAAGTGGCCACTTAAACCAGGCAATGACAGGTCATAAGTCCTGTAAATGACTTGATTTCCATATTTCCTTCTCTAAAGTGTCCTCCATCCCTGTTGTAATTTGTTAATCTGAATGACTGCCTAGGGGGTGAAATCTAGTATTTTGTCAACAAACATTTGGACAAACTCAAAATATTGTAAAAACAATTATTAGCCGTTCTGTAAAGTGGCTTAGTGTCGCTTGGTCGCTTTTCCTTTCCAGCGTCGATATGTTTGTGTTAGCGTAAAACTTCTGACAATCATAATGAAATTATCCAAAACGAAATGTTTTTTTTTTTTTTAAATATAGGGATATAGTATATAATATTATTCTTCTATTCAATGCACCCCCTTAATGTAAATAATAAATGGTGACACGTAGTCAAAAGGTCAATTTTTGGATGATCTCATCCAGTTTTATCTTTTATTTGCTTATGCCGCGGTTTATTACTGCTTCAATATTTGACGCCGGTAAGATCAACAAAAACTACGGAGTACTACTGGAATCAAATGACCCACCAGTTACAATGGAATGCCCCATTTTTGAATAAGATATGAAAATATTGTAATATACATTATGAATATACGTAAATCTATTTGGCGGGAAACTCCCCCTCTCTCCATACTTCTCTATGGTAGGACACACGTGCCCAAAGCAGGCGTATCTCCTTTGACTATGTATTATTTATGCGCGTCGCGATTGCTTATCGCAGCCTGGCTCACTCATTGGCCAAATTAAATTACGTTCCAAATTCAAAAGTAAACACAGCAGAGCGAACTAGGATTCACAAAGGGGAACGTTGCGTTGCGTTTGCGACTTCTTCTAACGGATTTTATGTGTTATTATGCATTCGAGCGTTAATTTGATTACGTCATAACACAATTAGCAGATTTTGTGTAAGCATTCATATTTGCATAAATATTAGGTTGAGGAGACCGATATCTCAACAGAGACGAAGCAAATAACATCGGTAGACACATCTACCAGAGATGGAGGAATGTCCTGTCATTGGCTGGTCAAAGTGATCACTTCACACACTGTAATAATTATAATTATTGAATGTTATAATTCTATTCTGCTACTGTTTTCAATTTCCACATTTTGAGAATTTTCGAAAGTTTCCCAAAAAGTTAAAATATGTGCTATCTTGCATAATCCGTTTTGTATAAAGTACATACACATTAAAGTAAAATACACATTAAATAGGAGCTTTATACTTAGGCCGACTGTTTGCCCTAATCTTCAGGACTTATGCTAACTTAACAATACTGGTGTCACTAATTATTGAGAGAAAAGTACATTTTTTTTATAATAAACTTAATGTACATCTTAAAAACAAATGAATTCATCATCCTCATTTTCTTATCTGCGCCCAGTGGTGTTTAAGGTACTACATTGGAACTCCAATTGCAGTGCATCTAGATTATTTTGGTTACTTTGAAGGTAAGGTTCAGATGCAAGTCCAGAAAAATTGTGGAGTGTAGAACCACCATTCAAAGCAGTATATCATGTCCACCCTGCCAGAATTTAAAGCTAGGACCTTAAGATTGGTAGGCAAACACACCAACCATCACACAATCGATCTTGATTACCTTTTTTCTAGGTTTTTACCTTAAAGTAGCAATTAAGTCGAAAACGCTCGCCTAGGGTTCTGGTCCTATTTTTAACACAGAAGTGTATTCTTCATCTGCCAGGACACAACATCATTATAAATATAATAAAACACTGAAAAACATTACATTTACAGGATTTTTTCATGAAGGTACCGACGTAAAGAATAATATAATGTATATATACGATTTGATTTTTTTTAAATAATGTAAGGCCATAAAAAATGGAATTATTTACCCTAGTCAGACAGTCAAAGCAACTTAATAATCATTGTTATAATTTTATGCGTTTTATGTACTTAAAATATTTTTTTCATTATTTATTCACATCATGTTAATTTTATTTAAGCTATTTTAATTTTTCCAGGCAATAAAACTGTTTTATTGATTATCTATTAAAACTTTTTGACATAATATACAAGCATATTTTTATGCATGGCGTTTCGCACATTTTACCATTGTCAACTTTATTTTATTACCGAATACTAGGGTGTCGATACTTTTTTTCTCCGAATTTTTAAATAAAAGGGTTCTATAAAGTTGCCTTTTAGATCACTCAAAATGCAAAAAAATTCCAAAAAAATGTTCGATACTACTTTTGGTCCTAAACCAATGCTTGAAGTTTTCGAAAAAGTCGATTTTTTCCGTTAAACCGGCTGTGATTTCGTATTTAAGTAAGAAAATCAGTTCAATTAAATTTTATAAAGTGCATTAAATTTGATCAAATAAGCATCTAAGGGCGTAAGTTGCGCTTTGTTTTGTAATAAATGGGTAGCATTGTTTTTATGAGCCATTGTTTTCGTCAGTATTAGCCAGGCGCTCAACGGAATCAGTTCCGCGGAGTGTAATTTTTTTGCATTTTGGTAGTTTTAAAAGTGTTCAAATTTGTAATTTCATTAAATTATATCTTTTCGCAAAAAACAAAATTTGTTTTCATCAATATAGATAATTAACAAAATGTTCAGACAGTGATAAACTTCAAACCTCGGTTGAGGGCCAAAAGTAGTATACAATATTTTTTTGGTTAATTTTTACGTTCAATGTGATCCAAATCGAAACTTTTTAGACCCTTTTCACTTGGATGTCGAAAAAATTAAAAAAACTTCATACATCATCGGCACACTCTACTGAGTACCTATTTACTGTAATATGTAAGGAATAACCAGCTTAGTCTCTGTTTAGAGGCTTGACAGCAGGTAGAAATGAGAGGATATGAAAGGAAGTAATTAAAATATACCCATACTAAAAAAATTGCTCTGATGATTTTCTTGCAACAGTTGGGAATCGAACCCGCGACGCCAGTTTCATACTTGGCTGTCTAACCAACTGCACCACGGCTATCATTAACTGTAAAAATTGTACATACTTGTACAATATTTTTTACAATTACAATCATGTTTTAATATTTTCTTGTTCTGTATCCATTTCATGTAAGTTTTGATGTTATTTCCCTAAAAAAAAAACATTAGCAACTGTAAAAACATACAACATATACAAATAATAAAATCACTAGATTGTGATCACAAAGGCAACTTAAACAAATACAAACTGATATTGCTTTCGGACAAAGAAATTTTGAGCATTACGTAATTAAAATTTATTACCTACTTCCACTCTCCATTGAAAAAATTAGTAACAAGAAAATGTTTTAAAAGGCTAAATAAAAATGTAAAGTTGATGTGGGTGGGAATAAAATGGATTGTCACTTTTGCCCAAACCAATATTAAATCACCTGATCCACAAACGTATGGTTTATGTTATGTTTTTGCTCTTTTATTGTGCGTTTTATAATATAAATAATACATGTTTCCAGAAATTCAATATAAACATAAACATGTAGCGTTTTTGTTGGCCTCGTGGTGTAATAGTCAGCGCGTTAGCCTACCATGCAAGAGGTTTCGGTTTCGATTCCTGACATGGTTGACATGAAATATTTATTTAAAAGGGTGTTTCAAAAGGTCACACTATAATATTTCATAGTCCCTGGACTGGCACCTGAAGCGTAAGCCTGATCATCTTACCTTTATGCAACAAAAATGATCAAAGTACTAATGAAACTAATTATTCATAGATGGCGCTTTTATAATTTTTTATTGAAAAATGCAATATTTACGTTTATTTTTCATGGAAATTTTATAAAACTTGGTTTGCGGAAATTTCACACTTTATTGATTGTAACAAATACCATAACATTATAACTTCTGTCCTTTTTAAAAAATGGGGTACAAAACAAAAAATAAGGTGAGCTATTTTTTGTAAATTTCCACTAAAAATAAACGTAAAAATAGCATTTTTCAATAAAAAAATCATAAAAGCGCCCAATTAATATTAATACCAATCAATAATTAGTTTCATATTTTCGTTTAGAATCACATTAAGTCTTCAATATGTTTCATTTTTGGGTGATACCGTGTGTTTTGTTCCGACGTTTCGGCTACCATTGAAGGAGCCATCTTCAAGGTAAAAAAGTGTGTGTTTAAGTACTAGTAATTTGTACCGTGTCGCAGTCGGCAGTAGGTACATTTCTATTATTTTTTGTAGTATGTAGTGCTGGGAACCATGTTGAGTTTAATTTAAGCCCGTCCTCTTTGTTTATGTTATTTGGGTGTCTGTATTTCAATTGCCTCTTTTATTATTCGTGCACTGTAATTACTAAACGTCGGAATAAATCCAACACACACGGTATCACCCAAAAAAGAAACATATTGATAACGGTGACCGTGAAGACCTTCGCACTTACCTTTAGTCTTTTTTGTATATTCTCACCTGTCAAAAAAAAGAGTGTTGTTCAGTGTCTTCGGCACAGAAGGACACTTGTATATTTGCACATCTGCATAATTCTTATTGTTTATAATGAAGTTACATGAAAAAAAATAGTTTATTTTAAAACACAAAGAACTTATCTTCAAATCGAAGAGTATAATAGGCAAAATATCTTTGCTATTCATTTGTTTCCTATTATGTCATTCAAACATCCAGCAAAGATTGACATAATATTCGCGGTATCAACACGCAATATATACAGTATCCCATTATGTATGCGTACATATCGCGGCGCCATAGCCAGAGTACGAGTATCTTGTTCACGGCTAGTTAAAGCCGACAAATATATGCGGAGGGGAAATAATCACATCATCCTTTGGTCCAACTTGTTCTAATTCCCATTACACTACTGGACCCTATCCAGTAGATCACAAAGATACTAAGTACATTATTTATGCTCAAGTACAAGCTACATAAATATCAGCAAATACTTACATGGGGATACTTAAGATATATTCAACTACTGTTATGAAATTTAACTCAGAAGAGTTTTTTCCTACACACAAATTTACAACAACATTTTTCAGAAAAATATTTTGAAAATCAAAAAGTTTGATTATTCGATTCCGATATTATTTTTTTACAGTAAAAAAAAAAAAAACCTTAACATAAATGTGGGTATGGGTATAATATTTTAGTCCACAAGGAAAAAGCCACCTATATATAACACCAGAAATAAAAGTAAATTAAAAGTTCCATAAACGAAACAATCATTTATATAAAAAGTGCCCATGTGCATGCCGGTCAAAATTTATAACAATCTTTCTAAAAAATTAAAGAAATAAATTGTTGTACAAAAAAGTTTTAAGAGTGTTTCTTATATAAAAATGTTTCTACAGTGTAAATTAATATTTGAAAGATTTAATTAAATTAATTAAAATGTAAAAAACGTAAGCAATAGACATCATGACTAATACTTTTTTTAACTGTATTTTCTTAACTTTTTATTTATTAAATGTTATATATCTTTTTTTTATAGTTATTTGTTTTTCTTTTTTAAAAAAAAAACTATTTTTTCTTTACTGTATGTTTTTGTTTGTTTTTTTATCAGACTGTAAAAATTTCTAGTGGCAATCAATCCGCCATTTAATTGCGTATATCTCCATTTTAATTAAGAATAAATATTTATTTCTATTTGTATTTATCACATTGTATATATTATTATGGTTAGTAAAGTTTTTTTTCATTATTATCATGTAAATACGATTTATCTTACATGTTTGCTAATAAGAAAAAATACTTTTAAAATTATTTGCTATGTTGAAAACATTTTAATTTTTTTATATTTTCATTAAAGTTTACTAATTTACGGATTCTTAAGCTTTTTTTTAAAGTCTACTTTAAATCTTAATTTTTGGTTCTGTTATTGAAGTTTTTTTTATCATTTTTCGGAATCACAAAATAACGGGGATTCACAACTAAACTTCTTTTTCCCATCAAAATTTTATTTTGATTTTACGGTTTATTAACGTCAAATAAAATCCTTAAAATGGAAACGAATTGTTATAAAATACAACGCTGCCAGACAAAAAATGAACATTTTTAAGCTCTTAGATCTGAACCATGTTGTACTGTACAAAAACCGACAGCGTCAAAAGTCATAAATAAGGGGATGATACATAGAGCGGTGGTCACGGGGTGATTATCAAAAACACTGGACTGCCTTCCTTGGCTTGCTAGGGGTGGTTTCAACCCTACAGTGGTCGTGTCATTTGTCATTTACAACTTTTATGAAAGATTTACAAACAAAAATCAAATTCTACAAATATTATCATGTATATAGGGAAAATAAACTTTTGTTTTATTATTATTATTTAGAATAACATAATGTAGCGCAATTTTAGTTATGTTATGCACCGAGAATGCTTAACAAAGTAAAACTTTTCACTTTAAAAAAAAAATGACTTCAACAGGCTACAGATTTATTCAAGTGATTTGGTAATTTAAACGACGCACTAGGCAAAATTCGAATGATACAAAACAGATTATAACAAATAAAAAATGGAGAATAAAAACTAAATTCGATTATTTAAATTATTATTTTGATGATGCAATAATTTATATTTACATATAAGTTATTAATTTAAAAATACTTGGGACACTTCCACTTATTTTTTTGACCAATTAGCGCTTTCACCCTTTAATGGGCATCTTTAGACTTGTGAATATTATACAGTGTATGGATAATTTATATAAAACTAAATATTATCCAATTTAAATAAAACTGAATATTTACATTTCAAAATAAGTTGAAATTTTTTATTTATTTTTAAATGTACCTACACTTAAGATAATATTTAATTTTATATAAATTATCCTTACACTGTAGCATATTCACCAGCCTGAAGATGCATATTAGAGGGTGAAAGCGCTAATTGGTCAAATAAATATGTGGAAGTGTACCAAGTATTTTATAATTAATAACTTATTTTAAATATAAGTTGTTACATCATGACAATGGAATTCCATCAAGAATTGTCAATAAATAATTTAAATAAAGTAAAAAAAATATTTATCATTTTGATTTTAAACCTTTACGGCATAGAAAATAAAACAATTCGGAGATTTTTTTTTAAATTACTCTAAAATATATCAGTGCGCTGCCCTCGTTCTAGTGTGTTCAATACACCATTTTGCCAATTTTAGAAGAAATTTTATTTTGTTTTAAAGTTAGGTGCCGTGGCGCAGTTAGTTAGATAGTTGCGGGTTCGATTCCCGTCAGTTGCAAGAAAGAAATCCATGAAAGATTTTTTCTCAATCGGTCTGGGTGTTGTGGTGTATTTTTCATTGCTTCCTTCCATATCCTCTCTTTCCTACCTGCTAACAAGCCTTTGAAATAGAAGCTTAGCGGGTTATTCTTTTTTTTTAAAATAAATTTAAAAAAAGAATTAGTAAAATCAGTAAGTGGAGATCGGCAATCAAAAAATGCTAAAAATACTATTGAATAACGAAAAAATAATAACTCTTTTGCTATATGGACGCGTATTAATAATTTGTAAACATATTGGCAATCATAACTCAATTTTGATAAAAATTGTATTTTTAATATACAAAAACTAAGGCAGCGAGTTCACATTAACACCATGTAGGTTCCAATACATTAAATGTATATTTTAGATTATATTACGAGCTTTATATAGACTTTAACAGGAAGTGTAAAGTAAATTTCGTTAAAAATATATGAAAATCGAAAATTAATTTTGCTTTGTATAAATCAATTTTCTTTATTTAACTACAAAGATACGTAAAAATGAACACATAAGTGTCATGTATAAATAGGACACTAAAAAAAATGCATACATTTTTTATAGTTACATAACTAATAACGTTTTTTTATCAACGCAAAATTGTTTGAATGAATAGATTTTTTAAATATACTATTAAAAAAATATTTCAGGATATTTTTTAATTCCGATTTGATAGTTATTTGGAAAAAAGTGGTTTTCTCCGCCCTATTACCAGCTCCATTTTTGAATGTGAGATATAATTTGTTCGTGATTTGAGGGTTAACGACACAAACGACGCTCTTTTATTTATACTTAAGAACGGTTTTATGAGATTAGTCAACTTTTTTTGTAATGCGAAAATTAATTGGCCGTGTGGAACTTAGTCGGAAAATTAAAATGTAGAAGTTGCAAGTGAGATTATAAGTATGGGTACTTTGGACAAATTTATTTCAAAAAATCTTTGACTTTTCGTTGAAAAAAAAATGCCTACCATTAATGTAGGGTTTTTTTTGTCCACGCGTTATCAACTATATAACCTTGTGCCATAACTACAAATGATTTTTTTCTAAAAATGTATTTTAACTTGACATTGCAGGGTTTTTTATTGATCTCATTAAATACTTTGTAATATTCCGTATTCTATCTATGGCACCTAAGCGATAATAATGACACAAGTGTAATACCCGTATGCTGAGACAAACCTTAAGGTGAGGAAAGTACATTTTATTGTCTTCACCTTTGGGTTATTCTCTGCATTTGAAATTAGAATGTACTTTCCTCACCTTAAGTTTTGTCTCTGCATACGGTTATAAAATTGCAATATTTGAGTTAATTATGCATAAATGTTCCTGAATAAATTTGCTTTTCCCGCTACCTTTATTAATATTTATGTGACCCAATAAGCAAAAATTACAAGACAATTTTTTTTTAAATTCAATAAAAAATAAAAATGGCACATTCATCATTATGTTATTATTGCTAACAAAAAGCTAACTGTATAATCCTAAAACCATAGAATTAAGAAAAGTCCAGAAACCGCATACGCGCATCAAACAGACGGCGACTAAACTACTCGTAAACGAGTAGTTTTACGTTTTGACCCATTAGTTTCTTTGTAGACGTCGCTCGGTACGCAACTTCCGATTCGAATTCAACTATACCGTGTTGTGTCGTTTTGTGTAGATATGCCGATGGGATAAACAAGAATCAGGATGGGATCAAATTTCATGTGTAAGTTGCAAATGCATGTGTAAGTACCAATTGCATTATTCAAAAAATTTATTCTTTTTGCACCTCTCGGATTGTCAAAGAAAACAAAATTGATATTTTGTTAGTGTTGCCAGGGTAGTCAATTTTTTTACGCTACTTTTGATTAATAAGGACATTAGTTTAATTGATATAGTAGAATTTTATCTGTAAAAAATATATATATATCATAATAAAATAAAATTGTAAAATGTCTTCCTCGGCACGGGGTTTCTCAGTGAGGAATGCATTATAAATTCAATTATGTAATATATTTTTATGAAGTATGAAATAAATAAATAAAAAATAAATAATCATGGACAAGCACTAAGCTCATATAATGAGAGAACTAACGAAAATAGTACCTCTCGGATTAAACAACGCCGTGGTGGACATTTGACCGAAATTATCTTTAAAACATCAAATATTATTTAACATGACATTATAATATTCGTTTTATGTAAAATAAAGTTTGTTTTATATTTTTGTTTCAAAATGAATTAATTTAATTACTCTTATTAAATGACTCTTTACTTATTAACTCTGTTGTGTCAATCAATGTTTCCGTGCGTACAATAAGATTTAAGAGAAATTAACAATTTTGTATTTATTAAAAATAATTATTACATGTGTACATTTGTGTTATACCATTACAACGTCAAAAACTGTTAGGTGTGAACGTGTGTGTTGAATCCGTTTTTTATCAAATTTAAAAATGAGCACAAAAAGTCAAACAAAATAATAAAGGTAAATGGCATCATTCGAAAGAAAATGTTCTCGTCAAGATATCGTATTGTAGAAAGTGAGTATTTTCAGTGCCCCTTTCTGCTCGCTTTCGATCGAGGAGAAAACAAATAAGGAGAATAAATTGAATTAGGACAATACATTATTTACTCAATTTGTTGGAAAATAATAAAAGATAATACATTTTTGACTCATTTGTTACAATGTACCCTCTTGTTCTCTTCATTTTGAAAAAAACGGATACAACTAATATTAATACCCAATACATACATTAATAAGTTAGGGTACTTTGTTGGGAGATCAAAGTTTTCAGATAAGATAGGTAATCCATTGTCTAGTGATTTTAGAATTGATAGGGGATTCTGACTCTTATGTCAGCAACATCTTAGTTTGGGGAATTAACATTACAAGTTACATTAATTAAGTAGTTGTTTGGTTTCACGAGGTCGACAGTTTATACTCTATATTCTTGTAACTCTTGATACACATTATCTTTCATTAAATAATATTTCTACGAAAGTCATGATTCTACTACTTAATTTTGTAATTTCAAGGAAGTTATTACTCGTATTCTACTACTGAATTTCGTTATTTGAACTCTTTAATAGATGATTTTTTACTGCATTAAGAAAATTGTTTTATGTTGTATTATAAAGTGTTATTTTGGGAAAAAAAGAATAGGAAATATCTTTGTCAAAAATTATAGGGTGATGTAAATTTACACCAAGTATGGTTAAAATTATAGTAATAATTCACAATTACTTTATAAAATTCGATATTTTTTTACATAAAAAAAATATATGTATAAATACGGACGTTCGTGTAAAAAAAATCGATTTAAAAAGATTATAAATAACTGAGAAGTTTTAACTTTGCAAAACTCTAGAAATGACGTAGGGTCAAAGCACCAATGAATGACCGTTTAAGGTTCAGCTTGTAGTGAAATCCACATTAAAGGTATAAATTTCATTACTTAAGCGTACAAAATAAAAGAAAACAATTAAAACATATTAATTTTTCTAAGTACTTTTACTTTTTTATTGGAATACGAGTATTACAACTATAATTAATATTACTCTAAAAAAATAGCAGAATCACCAGTGAATGACCACTACTACCCCAGTAAAAATAATAGCCAGATTTTGTTACATCATAACATTATAAAACACCCTTACACATTATAATATGGGTATATTTAAAGAAAATAATACAAAATAGCATCAAATGAAACACTTACTACACCGTTTCTTATAAAAACGCTATCAATCTCAGAACAATAACGGAAAGACGCACTTTTACCTTTTGACAACTCACAGTTCAAAACTGATAGATTTGTTTCTTACCAAAAGATGTGTCCGCATACTGCTTTTGTCATAGTTTCTAGTGTTAAAAGTTTTTTGACTGGACACATTGTAGCAATTCTTTTTATGTTGTGTTTTATTAACCAATGATCATTTACTGGGGGGTGATCATTTACTGGTGCTTTGACCCTACACGCGCGATTAAGATTTCAACTGATTTAAATCATAGATTAAAATGTCATTTTTTTTCTTTTCTTTTAAATTTATAGATGAACTCTATGATGAATGTAAATTATTTTTAAAAAATACTCTACTATCTATGATTTTATATAATTATTCTTAAATATTTAGTATGATGGAAATTTCTATTGCAGTGCATAAAGCGTTCAGAAAATATAATATGTTGCATAAATGGATGTGGGTATATTTGATTTAGTTAATCCACGTATTATATAAACGGTAGTTAGCCATGTATAACTGTATAATAAAGAAGAAAAACTGTACAAACGTATTAGTTTTGTAGAGAATTCTGCTCTTACTAAAATAACGATTCGATTAAAATACATTCGGCTTTCGTTTCATTAGCTCACTGTGTATTAATAACGAAAAGCAAATTTTTGAAAAAGCATCTCGCCCGTGGCAGTCACGCATGGCCAAGTTAATATCAAAGATCAAAGAGTCAAATGTTTGATATTCGATTAAAAACCGCCATCAGCAGAGCGTCAATAATGCCTGTGGATAATTCAATGATAAAGTGGTTGAAACAAAGCATTCCAACAAGCCACCCCCTCCCCGTATTACCATGTAAAAAATCCCACCCTACGGGCGGCCACTGGATTACTAACAATAATCAGCCAATCGCAAATGAGCGTTGCTAATCACTGATACGTAGTTTTGGGACAGTGGGAGGCAGCTAGTAACACCCAAAGACTCAACATATTAATATTGTTTTAGGCGTTCTCTACGCACACTTAATATCCGTTTACACGCGGACAAGACAATATTTTTTTCCCAGGACTCAACCATTGTCTAAATGTAAAAATCAATTTTTAGGACAATAATTGTTTCGAGGCATTTCCACCAAGATAGACGGGCAGGCTATCTCCGCGGAAAAATGATAACTAGCACTACTGCGCGCGGCCGCATTGTCCTCGTGTGAACGCGTACGGGCATTCCTTGTGATAAATACGATTTGTTTGACGTGAACGTGTCGATCTCGCACACTTTTTCTGTCGAAAATGGAAGAAAAAAGAAATGTTTTTTATTATTTAGTTTGTTCTTTAACAATTCTAATACATCTTTGTGTAAAATCGTATTTCGTAAACACGCTCGTAACAAACGCCGTCGTGTATTCATTTTCGCAGCGCTCGCGTGTGGACTGCTGCCGAATTTTCGTATTGCCCCAGCGTTCTGTTCTACGCGGTCAAGGCTGCTCACGGAGCTGGGATAAGGTAATATTTATTTATTTGTTTAATTTTACGATACGCCTAAGGGGCATTTACAAAAATTATACGGGTAAGTACAAACGCAGAAAATAATAATTTTAAAAATAAACAACTTTTTTTTTATGCATTTAGAAACTATTGTCATACACATTTTATTGTCCGCAAGTAAACGGCCCCTTAGTACCCGACACTCTTCACATTTTATTTATTTTTTGTGGAATGTATAGTTTTTAAACAAAATTATTCAAATATAAAGCTTTAAGAGAACAATTGATAGAAAAGGCAAACTCAATAATTTCAGATTTCTTACTTGTGTATATTTTTAAAATGATAAAGTAAATAAAATATATATTTTAGCCCCCCTTACCGATAACGTGTAAACAGTACTTATTTCATCTTATAACTGTTATACTCGTTTTATTATTAAAACTATAAATATCGAGTTAAGCTTATCGGTATTCCTCTGCTGTACATTAATGTATCGATTAAAATAATTATTGTTTAATAATAAATACTTATTTGGTACAGAAAAGGCATTCAACTTGAAATCGGAGACAAATCACCAATACAATCAGAGTAAAAGAGTACTGAATATAAAATTGTCTCACACACTCTCACTCTCGATACTTGAGGTATATTCGCGAGCAATAGAGAAAATTTCACGCGTAACGCAGGCCAGTAGCAAAATAGCCAATACTTTAAACTTTTAAATACTTGATATAAGCAAATGTCTATGAAAATTCAATTTTTCAGATTTTACATCTCTCATTTTTGCATGGGTAATATGTTTTGACTACATATCACAGTAAGTCAGTTACTTTTTTAGTAGAAAAGGAAAGGGTTAATACACAAGACATGGTAAAGCGCCATATTTGCAAATATTTCTACATCAATATTTCTTCGATTTTATTATGTTTAAAAAAAAAAAAATATAGGCTTACACCTGACATCAATTTCAATAGTTTATGTTGTTGATTCATCAATTTTTTCCAACTATTCATTTATATTCCCAAATCCTATAAATTTCAACAGATTTCCATTGGACATCATCATCATCATCAGCCATCGAGTCGAAAACACTCGTCCAGGGTTTTGGTTATATTTTACACTATACTCTAAATCTGCTTTTATTTAAACATGTACATATGTAAATACAAAGTATAAGTATCTATCGAAGAAGTCATTATAAGGCGATTAGCACAAATTTGAACATCAATACTTCTTCCGTTCTCCAGTGTTTTTTTTTAAGTTGTGACAGTTGTTATGTTTGATACCTGAAATCAATTTCAATGGTTGTCTTTGTTGACAATCCAATTTTTCCGACTGTCCTTTTTTTATAAGCCCTTTAAATGCCTAAAGGCATTTATTTAACAAAACGCACTGCATTAATACATTAATTACAGCTTATCTGGATCATTTTGTAGAAATATAAGGTCATTTATCTGACGCTTTAGGTGCCTTTCATCTTGAATCCATAAAATATTCAACAAGGCAAACTTGCCGCTCGATTTTACCTGATATTTGCCATCGAATCATAACACACAGAACTGTATTATTCATCCACCAGGACTGATAATTTTTATTCAAACAGTTATTCGATTATTTTTTATGTAATGAACACTGGAGTATATTTAATAACAGATGATGTTTCATAAAATGAGAGTTTGAAATTAGGTTCTGAAAAATGAGCATTGTCGCGTCAACATTACCATACAAAACGCGTAGCAGAGTTCAAAAAACTAGCCGTCTATTTCAGTTTACTGTTAATTAAAAGGAAAGTCGCGATATTTACGCTGCTTCACATTTTATTTACTTTTAATTTTTTTATTAATTAATTTCATAAAAGGTACATGTTTTTTTTTCAATTCTATACATATCTACTTTTACACATCTAGTAAATATTATCATCGTAACTCTTCAAAAAAAGAGACTTACTCTTGTTCTTGGAGAGTAAATTACACTGTTGTAGTTGTTTATTGTTTATTATAAGAGTTTTTAAAATTTTAAATATGAGCACATCAAAAAAACATTGGACTTGTAATGAAAAAACATTAAACAATAATACATCCATACTGATTAAAATTTAATGTAGTCTTTACAAGTGTTTAAAAAATTTCTTTGGATTTACTTTAAATTGATTTATTGTCATTATATTTTTAATAGTTTCAAAGTCATTAGAAAGATAATTATAATTTTTTACAGTCAATTAATTAAAAATTGAAAAAAAATATATATGTGTGTTTACACTAGATGCAACAATAAGCAACCGTCTTGTGTTTTTTATTCAACTTAGCTTCCGGAACTTACTTGTAGTCACACAAGTCATGTTCAAAATAGCTTTGTCTTCAAAGGTGTAAAAAATTATAATAATCTTCCTAATAAACTAAAAACTATTAACAATAATATATCAATAAATAAATTTTAGGTAAATCTAAAGAAATTTTTTGAACTCGTGTAAAAACAACATTAAATTTTAATTAGGATGAATGTATTATTGTTTAATGTTTTTTATTTATATATCCTTTGTTTTTATTTTTCATGTACTCGTATTTAAAATTATATAAACTCTTATAAATAAACAACTAAAACAGTTTAAGTCACTCTCTAAGCACAAGAGTTAGTCTCTTTTTTTGGAGAGTTACAGTGATAACATTTATTAGATGTGTAAATGTAGATATGTTTAGAATTTTATAAAAACATGTACTTTTTTAAAAATGTATGAATAATTTATTTTTTTTTAAATAGAAAGCCTTGAAATATATTAAATGAACATAAAAAAATATGTTCTTAAGAACTTTTGAAACAGGATTGTAATGTTTATATTAGTTCTTAAAATGTTATGAACGTAGGTAATAAACCATAAATAAATAAATAAAAACAAATAAAAAAAAACAAGTCTTTTATTCATTGTAAATTCCTTTGGTGTTACATGTTTATAAACTTTTAAGCGTATTTACAGAAGAAAATCGCTTTTCTGTCTAAAGCACGGTAACACCAATCGCTTTATGAATATCGTGTATCCTAAACGATAATAATACAACAGCCTTTGGCTCGCCTCCAAGGCTTCTTGCTGAGCTGGAGCCACCCCCACCCTACACAACAAGTATTAGGTACCTAGGACTACTAGCACCAAACAACCCCCTGCTGGATATGACAGATATTACCATTGTCACCCCAAATACGAGCGCCCCATTCCTCCCCTCGAGACAAACAACAAAACAGGAAAACTAAGATTTTATGGTGGTTTAAAAAAAAGGCTTTTATAGCTGCACTCTTATATATTATGTAGTAGCTATATATGTCGTTCGTCAAATTCATTAATAAGTTGTGGCACCAACGTGCATTTAATAAAAAAACTATTTAATCGTGTGGGAACAAAGGAAATAGAGGCGGATGGAGGGAGTATAAATTCAATTTACTTTTTTTTTTCAATTCTCCATTGAAGTGGTTTTAATCATTATGCACAAAGAAAAGGAGTTACTGACCACTGTCAAAAAAAGAAAAAACCTTATACTTTGGTCACATTTTCCGCAATGAGAAGTATGCTCTACTTCAACTTATTCCAGCAGGAAAGATAGAGGGGAGGCGGAGGTATGGGACGGAAAAGAGCATCATGGCTCAGAAATTTCAGGCAGTGGTTCGTTGTGCTGGATGCAGCAGCGCTGATGAGACTGGCCCAGGATCGTGATGAATTCAGAACGATGGTCACTATCCTCTAGCAGGAGCGGCAAAAGAAGACAAAGAGTGTCCCGACGAAAATACGGGTAAGTCTCTGAATCGGTTGACATGACACATACTATGATAAGCTAACACCGCGTCCAATGTAAAAAAAAAAACTTTTAACTTAGAGAAAACAAAAGACGGCGAAGAGGAAGAGAGGAGCGTGAATTTACCTTTCTCCGTCCCTATTTTTTTTAACTACTGTTTCTCGCGAGATTAAAAAATTAAGTTCGGTGTTAGCTTCTAATAGCATGTGTCGTATAAAGAACGTTATTTTATTTGTTTGTGCAACTGTTATGGTGAAAGTTTAGTTGGGATTTGCATGCAAGTGTAATAAGTATCCTGATTAAGAGAGGGGCATGTCTCGAAACTGGTTGAAATCGAAAAAGACAGTTAGTGGTTATATAATTATAATTTATCATTATTATTTAATATAAACTAATAATTATGATGATCTTTACTGACAATTTTTTTCAATGCCACCTATAAAAACCCGATTTAGTTATATATCCCTGATAACCTTCCTTGTCTGTTTAATACAGTCCCGCCTGAAGGTGTTGGTACAACCTTTATAAATTGTTATGTCACTGTTCGAAAAGGGTACACCATGATAAATGACTGCGAACACTGTTTGAACTATTATAAATTATTGTTTTGACATTTTGTACGCCACATCAAATGGCTTCGTAATCAATTATCTTTAAATTGAACGGGGAATAGTTTTTGCCATAATTCTGTGTAAATCTAATCATAGACTTTAATATCCCTTCATTAAATAATTCATACGAATCACTGATAGATTTTGTAGCTAATTTTTTGGTATATGTTAAACCCATGTCCATAAGTTTTGCCAAACATATTCGAAAGATTTTCATCAATGCTCTTCTAGTACCAGGGTATTTTAAGTTAAATTTTAAGATGTATTTTATAAAGTGTGGCCAGGAGGCCCAATAACAGTGGTGAATTACATCACATAACACCCAGGCTTGAGAAAAATCACATTTAATTTTTGTGTTCTTACCGGGAATTGAACTCGGGAACCTTCCGTCTATGAGTCGAGCGTCTTGACCACTACACCACGGACCAATAATATGTGTATGGAAAACAAAACAAAATTGGCCTGACTTTTGAAATCGGGCAGGCTCAAAAACCAGTATATATCAATCACCAGTAGCTCAATCACGAATAACTATCGACGTGCTTAAAAACATGCTACGCATTTCAGCGATCACAATGAACAATAATGAACATGCTTAAATTACCGCAGTCATAAGTCAACGCGTGTGTAATCTATAAGTCAACGCTCGTGCCGGTTTGTTTTTTTGTTTTTCTCGTAATAAATACAGTTCACTGGTGAAAAATCGTCGTTTACTATAAAAAATAATAACATATATATTGCATTTGCAAAATAGTAAGGGAGTATCTAATACATAAAAGTAAAAATTAAATTACATTAACTATAGCGACTACTTTTCTTGACATTTGGCTTGCCAACGCCGGCTTAATGCAATAAATAGCATGATAAATAATAAATAAATAAATAAAAATAGCAGTTTTGGAATACATGGTATGTAGAAACTGTGATTTTTTCCCAATATTATAAATAAATAAATATTTCCCATATTTACCCTGGTAAAATTCAAATATTTAATTGTGCAGCAGGGATACGTCGCGAAACGTAAATACGTCGCGAAACGTAAATGTTTTGACATTTAATATTAAGTGTTGACGGATGTTGCATTGTGATCGCCAATACGATAGACAACCATGGTGAGAAATTGTTATCACATAGCTTATTAGCACGTGGTTGAGTTACTGTTAAACGAAGGTAAGGTGATCTGCTTATACTTCAAGTGCCAGTCCAGAAACATGCATAACATGTTGCAATGAAGAATTATGTTATATTCAATATTCAATGGAATTTGCCGAGATAAATACGGAGCATTAGCTAGGGGGCAATTGCTTTTTTCATAGGTACATAACGAGACGGTATAAAGTAAAATCGATATTTATAAACGAAAATGTGTAGATTTGTATGAAAACTATCTTCGTCGGTGACATGTGAATAAAAATGTTTAGAAAAAAATATAATTACATGTTTTATTCTTCGTGCAGAAAACTCAATTTTATTTTGTAAAAATTGAATATATACATGAATTTGTAATACGGACCTTGGTATGAATTCAAAACATTTCGCTAATTTGATTTATTTGTAAACAACAATGTTTGATTATGTCCAAATGCTTGCAGACTGGCTGGATTTCCTCCTTAAGGAGTTGTTCATATTTAAATTTATTTCATCAGAGAGGGAAAATATTTTTGAGAAGGAAATTTGGAAGTCTAGGCATTTACAGAGCTTATGACCTGTCATTGGCTGGTTTAAGTGGCCACTTTACACACTGTGTAACATTCGGCATTCTGCCCATATTTGAACATCCACATTTCCTCAACTGTTCCATCTGTTGACTTTTGTGAAGTAAAAGAGCTGAAATCTTTATTACGTAAGTGAGATTCATCCGGCTGAACCAAATCACCTACTAGGCAACGCCTGAAAACAATTTTTCAATTTAATTTCATATTCCCTTCTCAAAAATGTTTTCCCTCTCTGTTGAAATAAATTTAAATATGAACAACTCCCTAAGGAGGAAATCCAGCCAGTCTGCAAGCCTTTGGACATAATCAAACATTGTTGAATTACTACCTGGTAAAAGAAGAAGTATAAAAATTGGAAAATACCTGTAAACAATTTATATTTTTTAAAACTGCCAACTTTTTCGTGATGTTCCGCGAGATGTGCCATAAAACGCTCAAAAATGGAATAAATTGCGCAACCGAGTTTTATGGCTGCGGCCGCGATCGTGTCTAAGAAGACAGGGACCCATAAATTTGAAGTAGAAGTAGTTCGAGTCAACCAAGGACTACTATCTCACCCTAAAGACACTTGTTACAGGAAGTCACTGATCCATCATCGGACTTTATTATAGAAATAATCATGCCTCAATAATTGGTATTTTCAAAGCGTCAAAAGCGAAAACTCATTAATGGTATTCATTGATTTTAATATGAAGTATGTTAGTTAACAAATAAAACTACCTTGCATCTAATATTCGTCGTAAACACTCTTAAAATTCAAAGTATTGTGTTCCAAGCTTTAGTAAGATGCCAGGCAAAGAATTAAGAAAAGTCCAGAAACCGCATACGAGCATCAAACAGAAGGCAACTAAACTACTCTTAAAATAGTAGTTTTACGTTTTGACACATCAGTTTCTTTGTAGACGTCGCTCAGTACGCAACTCCCAATTTGAATATAACGGTGCCGTGTTGTGTTCTTTTAAAGTGTATAAATACTGCTGGGATCTTAAAAAAACAGGATAAGATCACATTTCTTGTGTAATTAGCAAATGCATGTGTAAGTAGCAAATACATTTCCTAAAAATTAAATTATTTTTCTATCTGTCAGATTGTCGTTTTGTTTTTAGCGATTTTTTTTTACCTACTGGTATCAAAGCTTTGGAAGTTTCTTTATAAAGGTATAATTTAGAAAATTAAAAAAAAAAGCTTGTGTAGCTTCGAAACTGGTCGGTGGAAAAAAAGCAAAGTCGTTTAATTTTAATTTTAATTATAATGAATTACCACAAAGTCAGTGCTTCTTATATAAATTTTATTTGGATAAATATTTTATTGTTAATAATGAATTCTTATCCATTCTTGCAGAATCATATAGAAACAAATTATAACCTGTATAGTTATGCATGTAATAATATATATTTATTATATATAAACTGTTATTTGTAAAAAACCGTAACATGTCATCCTCAGTACAAGAGTTTCCAGTTAAGAATAGATTCTTCTTCTACTTCTTCTTTGTCGTCTAGTAGACTGACGATCTGTTCTACTTAGACTACTTATTCTCTCGTGATAAGGCCCAACTATACTTCCATCGCATCGCTAAGGGATGCGTTGAAAGGATAGTTGGGCCTCATCACATCGCATCGTCTGCATCGCATCGCATCATCATCTGCATCGCATCGCGTCTGCATCGCATCGTCTGGAAGGCAATTCTTTAGCTGCTGTGGACTCTAGTCTATCGCTGATTATTTATGTGGTCTCTCCGGAACTTTCTACGGGATATGCTCCAGTACAGTTTATAAAAAATATATTGTACGAGTAAGTAAATCATATTTAAGAATATTCAAATTTATTTTTATTTAAATTTTTCATTGATAAACCCTTTTAGATTACATACATTTAACAAAATATTTTTACTTTTAAAATTCACATTCTACTCTTAATTAAAATATTTTAAACATTTTTTGCAAAGGTTTTCTGGGTCTTTTGTTGGGTTTTGTCTAGTAGTTTATTGTATAATTTTAGTCCATGGTTTATTAGTCTCGATTGTCTTTTTCTCGTTTTAGAAGATTATATGTGATATTTTTTTGATATTCTCGTATTATGTTCATGTTTACTACAATTTTTTTCAAGTTTTAATTCTTTGTCTACAAAATCATGAGTGACTAATTTATGAATAAATTTTAAAAATTCTAGTTCAAAGAGTTCAGTTACATTTACTTGTTTAATTTGTTTAAAAAGTTCTTTAGTATCTGTTAGATAGGGTAGGTCATTTACTAACTTTAATATTTTATTTTGCTGTCTTTGTAGTCTGTTTATGTCATTTTGATTTCCTGTTCCCCATAGTAGTTGCATATAACATATTTTAGTTTTTACATAGGCTTCGTAGATTTTTTTTTTCTTTTTTGGAACAAAGTTTTTGATTTAAAAAAAAGACTCGATAATTTCACCACTTTGCTAATTAAATTGTTGATATAAATTGTCCACGTCAATTGTCTGTTCAATTTCAGTTAGTCGTTCATTATTTATGTAAGCATCTACTTTATGATAAAAAAATTTAGGATTCAAAATGGATAATATTGCATTTTTTTTCATTAAGTGTTAGTAAGTTTGTGTTTGTCCATTAAGTCAACGTGGTAAGGTCTTTGTTAATGTCGTTGTTTGAATACGTACGTTTGATTTCTATAGAATATACATTTTATAAATGACAATATTTCTATATTACCCTGTTTAAAATGTTTTATTATCACTTTTGCTACAAATATTAATTAAGATGTACTTAACAAATAAATAATTATACAATGGTTTCACAAAGTATATACTGCATTTTTATAAATATATACCTAGGTACCTACTGTAATATTCTCCTAAACATGCACGCTGTGAATTCTCTCCAAATGAATGTATGCAATACTAAGTGCAAGACGTTTGCAAGGAACATGTTACAGACACCTCAGGGTAAAAGATGTGCGCTTCCGAACTAGAAATTGCACTGCAATCGACATAGAATGATATAAATTTATTACCTTGCATGATTATATAAACGCTCAGTTAAAATTACCAGGTGAATAATGTAAGTACCACGGAAGTCTTTGATGTAATTTATCATACACGTTTTTTAGTGCTGTAACTATAATTTTGTTTTCAATAGGGAAATATTTAATTTTTTTAAATTTAAAATATGATTTATCTACAAAATGCTGTCGATCAAAAATAATATGTTTATAAGTGGCACAAAAAATATTTTTACATTTATAATTTTAAATTCTCGAGCAAACGGTTCTTCGCATTAGTCACGCCCCTTACACATCGCGATTTGATTATATTTTAAAATCTTTTTTGCCCGTTTAAGTTTAAATAGTACGTCGGGATGTCATAAATCTTAACATCACAATTGTCAAGGCCAAACATGTGGCGTTTCGTGGAGACGTATTTTTTAACAACTTTATTAAAAAAATATGAATGAAAATATTTTTCCACAATATCCATATTGATTTTTAATGAAAATAAAATTAAAAGTCCATTTCCACATAATATGTATGTTTTATCGGTATTCGTAGTATGTGATATTTCCCTCTTGTAATTTTCTATAGTATCCATAGTATGCAGAATTATGTTGTAGCCATTGCCATGCCTTGTATTCCTACCTATGCCTATTTTATATAATTTCGTTACAGCCATATCGTGAATGTTACACAGTGCGTAAAGTGGCCCCTTAAACCAGCCTATGACAGGTCATAAACCCTGCTCCGGGCCCAGACTTTCATTTTCCTTTCGCAAAAAATTTTCACTACGAAATAATAAATTTATTATATTCTGCTTGCAAAATAGTGAAGAAGGTAAAAAATATACAACAAAATGTTGCAACAAATTAATTTAGATCTCAATAACTCTCCAGGGAGAAAATCCAGTCTGTCTGCAAACATTTGGACATACTCAAAACACTGCTGGATACAAATAGCCCAAGACCGTTTGACATGGAGAAAAATGGAGTAGGCTATAATTCAGAGCCCCGATCACCATTAGAAGTTAACATTTATCTTCAATTTATCTACAATGTAAAATTAAGCTTTCTGTGTGGAAAGCTGAATATGCATCCACCTTTTTCTTATAAATATGTTTGATTATGGTTACTGACTGAAAATGAATGTTCATAATGTTCATGCAAAAATACTCGTTTTCGCCACAAATATTGGTTTTTCTAATAATATTTAAATATTAAGGTAGGTATCACAAGAACGAAAATATTTTATAAAAATAAGATAAATAAATAAAGAACTTTGTCATTTAGAACACAAAATTTTCATTGCTTTTTTTCTAACAAAATCTTTCGAAAATCCCTTTCACCATTTTTCATGATAATATATAGATTTAGCTCAGTCGGTTAAAAAATACGAAAAGTCTGAATACACATAAACACTGAATGAATCGTCATTAAAAAGCGTTTTATTCCCCGTAAAAACTTATGTCTCTTATATATCCACGAATAAAAAGTAAAATGGAGGTTTATTTGGAAATTTGTTCCAAAGTTAGATTATGAAAATATGATTTAGACAGTACAGCCTCTCGCCTTTTGTAAAATGGCGGAATAATATTTCAAGCCGCGACAAACAAGTGGAAATAACACGTTATTCATTAAACCAAAAAGGTTTTCCTCGTTATCGTCTCAAACTTTTCGCATTCATACGTATATCAACAAGTAGTACTTTCCACTTTGGGCGCTTAAAATACAATTACAAGTTTTTTCAAATAACCACGATTCATTGAAAGCACTATCTAAATAAAAAATATTAAAAATGTCTCCAGTAAATCAGTTTCTCATCTGCTAAGTTTTCATGTTGTGTCAATGAATGAAAACAGTTTGGTTTCTATTTTTAATTTGGTACTGTTTTTTTTTTACGAAGTTAAGCGATAGGATAATCGTCTAGATTTAACTTTCAAAATACCGTGCTAAAAAATTCCTCTACACGCGACGATGTTACATCGTGTTACCTGAAGTTCAGAGATTTCAAAAAGAAAAAAACATTCATTTATTCACATACATAAGTTTATTGTACATTATTTGAGACATAAATCGTAACTCCATGAGACTAAAAGTCGTGTGTTGAGATGGGACTAGCAATTAGTTGACACAGACACATGAGTATATCAGCACAAATATAGGATCAGAAATATAAAATATTATTAACATATTACAACAGAGATGAAGAACATTTAAGATAAGGTAATATAGAAGGTTTCAGCTCTTTAACTTCACAAACATCAACAGATGAAAGAATTGAAGGAATAAAGATGTTCAAATATGGGCAGAATGGTGAATGTTACACAGTATGTAAAGTGGCCACTAAAATCAGCGTTGACAGGTCATAAACCTGTAGATGCCTAGACTTCTATATTACCTTATCTTAAATGTTCTTCATCTCTGTTGTAATATGTTAATATAAACAGCTCCCCAGGGAGTTGAATCCAGTCATCGTCTACAAAAATTTGGACAAACTCAAAATATGTTCATAAAATATAATTTTAAAAATATACATATATTATACACATATATTTATATATATATATATACTCGTATATAAATCTAATATATATATATATATATATGGCACAACAATATGGTAAACAGTAAACTCGAACATTCGGACAATCATCAAGGAGTTTCCTACTATAAATAAACATGAATTGTGACGTATAAGGCGTAGCTAATGGAATGCCCGTTTTCGCGGGAATTTTTTTTTTTTTTATACTAATAATAAGTAAAAAATAGTTTTTCAGAAACCTTTATTACTTTGAAAATATTTTTTTAAAACGTAATGTTTCCCTATTATAAACTGAACACCATATTTCCTCTTATTTAGCAAATAAATATCCGTCTGGTAAATGTTTTGACACTGCTGCATATCTCATTTCGTGTCTAGAATAGGTTGCAAGTATTAGCTAGAATTAGTTATAAAGGGTATTTGTAGTTATCAGGGACATGTGTGACTACTTGTGCATATGTAGTTACCAACAGGCAAACATTTGTCCTCATCAGAATATGCAACTTTGAACTTTTGCGTTTCGTTCTAACAATCCAGCTAGCAAGATAAAGAGAATAAATAATGGTTATTTTCCCTTGCGAATGTCACTTGTGGTGGTTTGATTAATTACAAGAATTGCAGTTTTGATAAATGAAAACATGGATTACCCTTCTGTTTTTAAACAATTATTTATATCAACAATATTTTGAGTTTGTCCAAATTTTTGTAGACAAGGACTGGATTCAACTCCCTGGGGAGCCGTTTATATTTACATATTACAACAGAGATAAAGAACATTTAAGATAAAGTAATTTAGAAGTTTAGTCATCTACAGGGCTTATGACCTGTCAATGGATGGTTTAAGTGGCCACATTACACACTGTGTAACATTTACCATTCTGCCCATATTTTAAAATCTACATTCCTTAAATTCTTTCATCTGTTTATATTTGTGAAGTTAAAGAACTAAAAACTTTATTCTTTATCTCTGTTGTAATATGTTAATATAAACAGCTCCCCAGGGAATTGAATCCAGTCCTTGTCTACAAGAATTTGGACAAACTCAAAATATTGTTGATAAATCCACCTGGTCCATGAAGAAGTTTTAGAGCTGAAACCTTTATTTATGCGGGTGAGATTCGTGCAATTGAATTATTTCACCCACGTACTAGGCAACGCCTGAAAAAAAAAAAACATTTTCAGGCGTTGCCTAGTACGTTGGTGAAATAATTCAATTGCACGAATCTCACCCGCATAAATAAAGGTTTCAGCTCTTTAACTTCACAAACATCAACATATGAAAGAATTGAAGGAATAAAGATGTTCAAATATGGGCAGAATGGAAAATGTTACACAGTGTGTAAAGTGACCACTTAAACCAGCCATTGACAGGTCATAAGCCCTGTAGATGCCTAGACTTCTATATTACCTTCTCTTAAATGTTTTTATTTATAATTTTTTCTACGGACCGATTTCATGCTACGTAAGCTTCATTCTTAAGGTATAATTAACAAATTATATAATGTCCTTCATAATATTTTACTTTGTGGTCAAACATTTAACTAGATGGTATTGAATATTTGTATACATTTACTTCCAGACCTTTCTATGTGCATGTTCTAAGTTTCTAAGCAATTATTCTTAGCATTTCTTTGTGAATGTTTGTTATAATCAGCGCATGTGCCTATTAAAATACATGTCGTGTTGGTTTTATATTTTTTGTGCAACAACTATAGTAAAGGTGTATAGTGTGTTTTGTATGTTGCTTTAATTGGTGTCCTAACGAAGAGATGGGTACGTCTCGAAACCGATAGACATAGAAAAGTCGAAAATGGTTAAATACAAATATAAAATAACATTCAAAATTTTATACTATTTATTTTAAAAGTGATTTTTTTAATGATTTTATTTATGATTAATTTTAAATTCTAACAGTGATTATTAAACGGCTTCGTGGTGCAATGGTCAACGCCTTTGCTTACCGTGCAAGAGGTTTCGGGTTCAATTCCCGACATGGTTGATGTGAAATATTTATTAAAATAGGTGTTTTTACACTAGAATGTATCATAGTCCCTAAACTGATACATGAAGCGTAAGATTGATCATTTTACCTTCATGTTACAAAAATGATCAAGATATGCTGCAATTTTTGTGCTAATAAATCAAGTCTCTTTGTCTGTTTGTTCTTGTATTTGTGGAAATAATCATCAATTTATAAAGACACTGGATAAAAAGTTCTTCATGTTGAAAATACAACTTAGAAATCTAATTTGATTCATTTTAGGAAAAAAATAATAAATAACCAAATAAACTATTTTTCCTTTAGTTCATTCTTGTCTTGTTTTAAAGATCGTTTCCATCTTATTTCACACTTTTCATCTTAACAAGAACAACATGACAAAAAGACTTGACTTATTAGCTCCATATATTTCAAAAATGGTTTATATTTGTGGACGATTATTTTCATTTTATCTACGGCCAGGGATTCGGAGGAAATTTGACATTCTGATCCAAGATAGAAAAATGTTACATTTGTCTACTCAAGATCATACTTGTAAATAAATCGATTTACAATACATGCAAATAATATTATCATTCCCTTATCCGAAATAAATTCATATGATTCAGTGGCCTGAGTCTATTCTTATAGAATGGCTCTTGCCAATGTCTTAAATCACAATATTACAGTATAGTAATTTTACAGCTATTTTGTGATGTGATAACTGTTTGAGGTGTTTGAAACTATTTTCATAATAAACACTTCTATATGTTTGTTTGTGTATAATTGTTGAGAATGTATATTTTTTTATTGATATCAACCCTCTACAAAATGTTGGCAAGAAAACAACGAAATTTTAGACCCAAGACACAGTTTTAACACCCATTTTAACCATAAAACTATTTTTTTTAATTCAAACATTTTACGAACTCTATACTAGTCTAAGTATATGTGATTTTAACTACTACAGGGGTAGTAGTTAGTGCTCAAGGTATAAAAAATATGCATCAGTTATTTTTAAACAAGTATTTCCAGAAACAGTTTAATAAAAAAAAATTAACCATAACTGTCAGTGAAAAACTAAAGAATCTAAATATTTATAATTTTACAGATTAAACTGCTTCGTAAAACCGTTTAAAAAATAACAGTTTGGAGCAGCGTAAGCAAAAAAATATTCTACAGTACCTCATTCAAATCAATTTTTGCCTTGCTTGGGGAGTTATGGTTAGTACGCTTATCTATAAAGATCTATCACTACAAAGTATTGCTGAATTAAATTTAAAGTATCTTCATCGGTAACCTGTAATTGAACATGTTTAGATAAACTATAAATACATATTTTATATGGAAACTTAATTTTACTTCGTAGATTAAGTTGATGATTAATGTCAACGTTCAAGTGGAATGTGGATAAAGCGACAATTTTAATAAATTTAATTTACGAATTAAATTAAATTAATGTTTACGAATTCTAGAATGATCAATTTCAAACAAATTGTTAAGATGTTATCATAAATCATATCCACTGACAGAAAATGTGTTCAAATTGTGGATAAAAACCGAAATGGTTTATTTACGTAATTTTTCAAATCCACGTTTTGTATTTATTATTATGACCCTTTTAAAAAAATCATAATAAACCGTTTTGGTTTAGAAAATATTGCAGTTTTTAACCATTAATCTCCAACGCGTTACTCAGTTGTAGGTTATGATAAATGTTGCAAAATTTATCATGCAAATATACATACTCGTACAACATAATAACTTAAAAGTAAATTACGTTTTTTCAACAAAGAGCAGGAGTTTTGATGTATTTGGTCAATTATTTTATTTTAAAAGTATTTTCGTACTTCTTAGGAACCGTTACACAAAAAGAATGACAGTTAAATAATTGTTTTTGTTAAAATAGACAATGGAAATCACACGAATAAAAAATACCTCAAACTTTTTTGCACATTAAGAGGATATGCGGTGTCTGAGAAATTTTATGACTAGGTATTTGAAAATAGTTTTTCTGTCACTCTCTCCCAAATGCCTACGAGATTTTATGCAAAAACAATAACTGTACTTCGGAATAATTATGTCTCGCTAACTAAAATCGGTAAAAATGGGTACCTTACGACAGCTCATAACAGCAAACTTCTGAGTGTTTAGAGTGAGTGCTGAAAAATAATATTTGGTGGTTCGATTTTATAACGAACATTGAAGTCCGGAAACGAACGCAGCAGCCTCCTATAACGAGCGTCTTGAGGATGCGGCGGTGGGCCTGGCTTGCTTTAGGAGAACCTTAACCCAAGTTGCCTCATTCTTAAACCTGAGGGCTCCCGCCGTCCTGGAAGGCCGTCGATGACGATCTTTTTTACTTTATTCGGAGGAACTGAGGGAGGTTAGATTGACGTGGAAGGAGACGTAAATGCTGGCTGGCGATAGGGTCTCCTAGAGGCAACTGGTGATGTCAACAGGCTCCAATTAGGAGCGGAGGTGGAAAAGAGAGAGGAAATCGGCAGAATCAAGGTTTTGTTGTCCCGTTGTTTGCACCCCAAAACCAAACTGATTTCGTTTTTTTTTTGATAGAGTATCAAAGTAAAATTTTCTGAATAACAATTTATTCTGTTTTTCATATTTGCATTGTTGACGTCCGTGGACAACAGATAACAATGGGCGTTCTTATGGGTTTTTTTATGGTTTTCACTTCCATATAAAATAATTTATCAAAAAAGCAAAACAATGAAGACACGCCAATGGTAAATAAATATTAATGGCGTGTAAAAAAATCACTGCTCTAATACCACCTAGGGAGAAAATTCGAGAATATGTTTGTATCAAGAAAAATTAAACCGCGTTTCTTTTTAACATCACATTGTCAGCATATCCCATCCACACTTAATGATGCATAGGGTCTGTCTTGCATTGGAACACCAAATAAAGCATGTATTGTTCATCTGTTCCATAAGATTAAAGAGTTTCGTCTTATGCTTCCGGGACGGTGAAATATTGCAGCATAAATTAATGCACCCTTCAAACAAATATCTGATATCCTGGAATCGAACCCGGGATCTCAAACACTGTACATAAATGTGTATACCACTACAATAAAAGGTGCACTTACTCCCTCTCGATTTTATTTTTAGGATTGTCACCTTGGAGAAGCCATCAAAACACTCGTCCAGGGGCCCAATTGCAATGAAAAGTTAAAAAAATTAAAAGTAAAAAAAACTTAAAAGTTAACACAATTGGGTTGTAGTCTCGTGGCTAGTATTGCGGACCCACGGATCAAAGGTTCAAGGTTTGAACCCCACCCTACCTCAACTTGATTCCCATTTTCTAATAGTGCGATATTTATACCTCGTTGAAAATCATCTTCAAATCAATTTTTTTTGTAAATGAAAATATTTGTACAAAAATTTAAAGTTTCATTGTTGCTTACTTTAGAAGATCGCCGTCTACTGTTGGACATGGGGGTGCTTCATGACATACTCAGTGGACGCCTTGATAGTCCGGCTCTTTTGTCGGAGTAAGCATTAAATGTCCCTCTCTATTTCATGTGCCAGCGGTTCGTACGAACTATGCCCAGAACTCTCCACTTATACGTTTTGCTAGTGAAGATAATTTGAACTTTCCCCTTATTGATCCATTTGATTGTAAAAAAATAACATTTAAAATGCGCGTCTTAAAACATACTTTTTTGTCTTATACTTAGTTTCAATAATAAAGTTTTATTTTATTTTATTAAATTTTATCTCTAATTCTTAATATTTTATATATATTTATATTTTCGATACCTGACACCCTCTTTCCAATATAACACCCACACACCCACCCTCTTACTCACTTACACCTTACACTCACACAAACACAATAGTATGTATTGTACGTGTAATTAATGTATTTCTGTGGATATCTGTTATTGGTTTTATTCTCTGTATATGTTATTTGTTATATTTTTATTACATGTATTACTGTTGATATCCCAAAAAAAAAAAAAAAAACATGTTTAAAACAATTCAAATAACATAATGTATAAAGGGGTATTTTCATGTTTTTTAAATATATATTTTTTTTAAATGAGTAAAAAATTTCGATTGTAATGGTGGATTGATATTTTTTTGTGGGACGTCTGATAAATTTTCTACAATTAAAAAAAATGCATATTTTGAATTATCCGAAAACGAGACGTTTTGAGCCCTGTGAGACAAACGGCACGTATGAAATTTTGACGCCAAACTTGTACGCAATGTTTATTAGAAGCACAGTCAGTGGTCATAAAGCGTGACGTCAAAATAACGTGATGCCAACTACGAGCCATTTTGTCTGTGCTTAATTTTTAAACCTGAAAATTCAAAATAAAAACTCATTTTGAATACATTGAGAGCACATTGAGAGTTATATTATTAGAATCGCAAAAATCCTCGCTATGTACAAATTATAATTTTAACGTTTTTCCCGACTTGTGGAAATACCCCTTTGAAGATAACAAAACAGCAATTTCACAAACATTTTTTTAACATATTACAACAGAGATAAAGAACATTTAAGAAAAGGTAATATAGAAGTCCAGGCATCTACAGGGCTTATGACATGTCAATGGCTGGTTTAAGTGGCCACTTTACACACTGTGTAACATTCACCATTCCGCCTATATTTGAACATCTATATCCCTTCAATTCTTTCATCTGTTGATGTTTGTGAAGTTAAAGAGCTGAAACTTTTATTTATGCGGGTGAGATTCATCTAATTGAATTATTTCACCTACATACTAGGCAACGCCTGAAAATATTATTTTTTCAATTTCTATACTTCTTCATGGACCAGGTAATTTATCAACAATATTTCGAGTTTGTCCAAATTTTTGTAGACAAGGACTGGATTCAACTCCCTGGGGAGCTGTTTATATTAACATATTACAACAGAGATGAAGAAAATTCTATATTACCTTTTCTTAAATGTTCTTCATCTCTGTTGTAATATGTTAATATAAACAGCTCCCCAGGGAGTTGAATCTAGTCCTTGTCTACAAAAATTTGGAAAAACTCAAAATATTGTTGAAACATTTTTTTACTTTGGTGTTTTGTGCAAATAGCCTTACGCGTAGTTTTGTGTAGTGTTTGACCATTTAATTACCATGTTTGATGCTGTGTGCAATTTGAGGTAAAAAAAAAACATTCGACGGAGTATTTTTTCCCATAAACATGAATAATTATTTCTCTGGGCTTCTGCAGCGTGAGACTACTAATGGTCGTAGTTTTGGGTAAAAATAATAAACAAGACGGTCTTTTATTTTCAAATCGAAATAGTGCGCACTGCACCATTTTTTTATCGAAGAAATTTTATTATTCTTTAACTAATAAAACAAAAAACAAGAGTAGAATTAAAAAAATGGTGTTAATATTTTTTTTTAAAATTACGAGTAAAAAAAACTGCAAGTTGAAATTTTGGCTGCAGATATTTTTACGGATTAAACCAAAAAAAATATTTTCTCTCTTATTTACTTTTTTTATTTTTTTGATGATATGATGTTTGCTAATACTTCTCGGGGAGTGATTTTAATCTGTTTCCCGCATATACACATTTGCAGTCGCATCCGTTGCCGTGTACTAATTTATCGCCCTCCGCCATTGTTGCAGTATGCGATAATAACATATTAATTATTAGTTATTTATTGCAGCCCCAGATAGGACTTTCTTCGCTATTGTTCGGCAAACAGCGCTATCATTACAGTTTCCTCGAATCACAACTGTTTCTCCCGCCCAAAGAGCGAAAAGTCGACTGTTTTGGCGCGCGAAGATTGGTAAAGAGGTCGGGCGAGAACGGTAAGCAGTCACAAAAAGGAGGAAAATGCTTTACACCACCTTAGAACACCACGGAGAATGAAATAAACCTCTAATTTTAAAGTCTATCCGGAGAAACGTGCTTTAACTGTAAGGAGAATTTACGAGTATTTTCCCAGAAACACGTGATTTCCAGAAAACGGAATATCTTAGAATTTCCTCCGCATATTATATGCATGTTTTATTTTTGCATCTTCAGAAAAGTTTCAGATTAAATCGGAATCAAGGTTGTTTTCTCAATACAAAATTGCATACAAACATAAAATTGTCGTAAAGAAAAATGGATACTTTCTTATACGGAGTTTGCTACTATCACGCCATTAGTAGCTACTACCATATAATGTAATAGTTTATATAAAAAATATATTTAATATCTTATATATTATATTACAACATTTACTATTATTATATAACCTTTGTTCGAGTGATATAACGTATTTGTAAATTTTAGAATGTTTAAATGTCTTTATTTTTTAAACGTTCGTTTTCGTAAATATTTCTGTCAATCAAAACTCTTTGTGCTAACATGATTTTTAAAGTAGCCAAAAGGTGAGTTAATTATTTTCCGTAGTATTTTCAGATGTTAGTTATGTAGGCAGAATATAAATTTAAAACTCTGTTTTTAAGTATTCGTTTTCTTATATAAATTTAAAATATTTTATTTTTTTGTGCAGTCAAAACAAAGTTAATTGTGGTGATTATATTTATATACCTATTGGGAATTAATATTAGTTTTGTATTATTTTTTTAAAATGAAGAAAGCGAGAGAACCCAACCAAAAAAAAAACTAAATTTAAGTCAATAATGTATTCTCCATCATGTTTTACAACAAATGAGTCACTATTTCATAGCATCTTCACTTTATACAGCGCAAATATCACGAGCAGTTGTGGCAGATTTATACCCTCGATTGAACACGAACAGAAGGAGGTTAAAAATGCTTTTTTTTTGTCTATTAAACATTCTATTTTAAAGGCTTGTAATCAAATAAAATAATATTTGTCACGAAATTTTTGTTTTTATATTTGTAAAAAGAAAATAAAGTATTCAGTAGACTTTAATCAGTGTTTGATTTCTTATATTATAAGTTTAAATATGGAGTTCTACAAAATAAACACAAAATCAATCAATAAAATAATCTGTGCAACGTAAAATAAAAACACAATATATTTTAGAGCAGAAGAGTATCTTTTACAAAAATACACAACAATCCCCCCCTAAATGAGGAAAAAATATATTTATTCATTTTTTGCAACTGAAATCTTGCAAGTTCCACAGTTGGCCAATTAACCAACTGTGCCTGTCCATTGAATGGTGTAATAACTATAGAATTATTTTTCTTTCTACTTTAGTCAACAAAAATCTACACTTTTACATTAATTCTTTCTATTATGTCTAAAACACCCCTTTCAATAACTATATATTTTTAGTTACGTGAGTAATAATTGTAATAACATCTGATGTCAAAATTTTTGACAGTAAAATAATACACTCATTAATTGTAAAATATGAAATTGTTTGTCAAAAAATAATAAATTACATCAATGTAGTTCTCACTCTGAGGAATGATGAGGAATTTTCAATGTTTGTGATAACAAAAGTTTAATTGACAATGTGTCTAGATATCCAAAAAGTAATTGCGAATTACTGACAAAACTTTTCCAGTATAAATCGTTTTAAATGTCACAGCAGCACGTTTTAGTTCAAGTAATATATTATGGCCTTCTTCAAATTCCATTAATGGTTATCCGACCTAAAATCTGTTCCACTTTCCATGGTCTGGGAAAAATACTTACTTAAATATTCTCGGAGCTGGGCCAATTGAAAAACAATTAAGTTTTTGTCTTCACTCCCTTGAATGGATTTATGACTTTTAAATGCCTCGGTAGTACTAGAATCTTTTGGTTACTTCTAGTATTGTCCCTTTTTAAATTCTAATTGATAAAAAATGCATTTCATTTTTTTTTATTACGAGCTGAATCTGCCAATGCTTTGCTTTTGCTTGATTTAAGTATATACTTGTATAAAGAATTAATTAACACTATCAAAATTTCGATATCAATTTTTTGTAATTCAGTTAAAATTGAATACGTGCATTTAAATTTATATTTTCGTTTTTTGGATATACATGACGGGAAATTTTTATAAACAGGTATTTGAAAATTGATTTTTTGTCACTGTCTTGCAGGTGTCTCTCAAATACTGTGCGAAAAACAACTGCATGTTTGACCTTTTATACCCAACTAAAATAGATAAAGAAATAAATCACTGCTCTAGTGCCACAATCCAGGGAGAACATATGGAAATATGTTTGTTTAGACCGTGTTTCTGCATAGACACACCCTGAACTCCTTAAAATTATGACACTAAACTTATGCCCAAACGCTCAGCCATGCCCAAAGCGTATTTAATATTTTTTTAACCACCAACCAGGTTTTGACTTGAGCTTGACATTTAATTCGATACCAAATTGCCTGATTTCGTCGTGAAAGCATGTTAAAACCATTTTTACCTAGGTACTTGTTTATGGTTGAATTCCAAAACTTTGAATAATCCATTTTCAAATATATATTTTTTTTGCAAATGTCAAACTCTGCTCTTCTACCTACAGGAGTTCACTTTATGTAGGAAAGCAATTTTCAGAAATGCATTAATTATCAGTCAATATTTTTAAGCACTACCAAAACTCCAGAAAAAATAAATAAATGGGTAATAATCTCATCAAGATCGATTTAAACGAATTTTGTTTGTACACATTTAAACTCAACCTTTTTTTTATTTACGAAAAAATAACACTCTCCGAATTTTCAGTATATGCATTCTCGTTGAATGCAACCCATGTAGGTCTATAAATAAAATATTTACGCTCCTAACTTTTTTTCTACATATTAAATTGAAGATTTTAAGATCTATAAAAAAGTGAAGCGTAAAGCCCATCATTAAAAAAAAACCGCAGGTAAATAAGTCCAGTAGTTATTTAGTCTATCGAGGACATACACAAAAGTATCGCCTTCTATATAATATATATATTTACACTGCCTTAGAGACATTACACTCCATTGGTTTACTGAATTTTGGGAATTTTGATACTTATTGGAATTGGTAGATAATTAATTAGATATTTATGTTGAAAAAACGTTTTAAATTCTTATTTTACGCACTGAGGTATAATTAAATTGAGGTGACGCTTCATGTAACCTAAATTCGAAATTATGTTCTAAAAATTATCGAAGACCATTGCCGTGCAAAACGAATAGTTGAGTAAAAGGCTAACTGTTTATGCCGTTACTCCATATTTGCTTCATATTTGTTTAACGTATACAAGGAAAAACAATATTTCCCATTGAATACAAGATAAGCTCCGAAACCTGTGTTGAATGGGACACGTGTAGTGTGTTTAGACTTTAATTAAAGACTATTTTGTATATATTTTTGAAAAATAAGAAATAAATAAAAATAATGATAGAGCCCCATCTAGTGTATTCATATATGTAAATGATTTTACGTTGATTGTTTTCACCTCGAAAATTCATTAATTATTCGTAAATATCGAGGCTTTACTGACAAAATGCATTAAATCATTAAAACAAGTTCCGATAAAGCGTCCTTGAGGTGATTTTTTATAAAAATGACGCTTTATAAATCAGTCAAATTAAGTCAGATATAAATCGCATTTGAAACTTTTTTATTCTGTCAAGCCATTATTTCTCCAACAATTTGCTTTTGTTTTTTTAAAGCTTTGAAAAAGTCATCTTTATTCTAGGCAATGCGTAAAATTTGAAATCAACATCTTGCATCTATATTTAAAAATGTTTTAAATAAATAATGACTTCTAACGTAATACATTCTGTCAGTACAGCCTCGATATCCAAAAAATAACTAATACCTAATAACAAATACTTTTAGAATAAATTATAGGATCCCACAAATGGCATAACAATTACATCACGAAATAGGAAAAGGGTTTTTTATTCAAATCAATTTTTATTTTTTTAAGGAATAACCCGCCAAGTATTTCGAGACTTGTCAGCAGGTGGGATTGAGGAGATATGAATACAACACAACACCCAGACCAATTGAGAAAAAGATCTTTCTTGGATTTTTTCCTTGCAACTGGCGGGAATCGAACCCGCGACGCCAGTTTCACAGTTGGCCTTCTAACCAACTGCGCCACGGCGCCCGTCGGAACAAAGTATTTTCATAAAATTGTATTTTGAAAGCTATTTTTAAAAAAATGTAATCTATCTATTGCATATTGTTTTTGTTTTTTAACTGCGTAAATGTTTTAATCGCTTTTATGTAGTTTCCTTAAGTACTTTCTTTAATATTATATAGTTAGTATATTATTCGCAATAGTTAACTTTACTCACCTTCCCCAATACCATTTATTTTGAAAATCTTGGCCCTGTTTTGTAAAAAATCAGATCCCATCTTTCGTGCGGTGACTCTGAACCGTATTTGATCCCGTCTTTCTCTCAGTCCACAAGTTAAAGTACAAATCATTTTTATTGCCAGCCACCGTGATAGCGTTTCAGCGGAACTTTCCATTATAATGTATGAGTGGAGATATAATGCGAGAGGGGGTAATATAGGAATGAAGAAGAGAGCGGTGTTAGGAGAGCAGATATATTTTTCAGGCGGGGACAAGCCATGTTGCCGGTAATGGGATGAAAATATGGCCGTTTCTCTTCATGCTTTACCCGTAAGTGCTTTACGATGCTAAAAATTAGTGGCGGAAAAAAAGTTTGAGAATATAGTCGCTTTCCGGTCCATATACAGACCATATTTTTTTAAGGTTTTGTGTCACCCGCTTTTGTAATTTATACCTTATGGTATCAACATGAGTTTTTGTACTGTTTTTCTGCTTAATGTCACATGTTGTTGTTTGTATACTTTTTTTATCTATATATCGTCGTTGCGCTGGTAACATCCGTTAAGTAATATTATATGCCCTTTTGATTGCGGAATTTGTTTTATTAATAACAAAAATATAAAATACGTATTTTAAAAAAATAATGTTTAAGTGTATTTTATTAAAACGAAATTGTGTGATCTTAATAAGAAATTTATTTATTTATTTTTTATTATATATATACGGCCTAAGCCAACTACAACAGTTACATGAAGAAACATAAATGCAAGAAACTGATCAAAAATAACATAAAACTAATTAGCAAAGACAAACAAGGGCAAAACAATAATAGTATACAATATATTTAAAAAATCGAAAGACCAAAAACTTTGAGCTAAACCATGACAATCCAACTTCATCCCACACTGTTTAGTCGCGAAGAGATCTACGAAAAGCCGAAAGACCTATCCCAAAAAATTCCAAGTCGTGTGATGAATTGACTAATCTACATATTCTGGACATTGGGGCATAAAAACCAAAGTTGCTCTTAGAAGATTTTATAAATAGCAGATTTTGACTTTTGGTGACACGGTTGGGAACATGAAAAAAAATTGATTGCAACAGAGATGGGACATCACTTAAAGCATTAAGTATTTTGAAAATGCATATAAGGTCCATCTCAATTCTACGTCTCTCCAATGAAGACAGATTAAGAGATTGCTCTTTTTTAAAATAAGAATAATTACTCCTTTGTAATCCGAGCAACCATGCCACTTTTCTTAAAAAACGGTGTTGGACAGACTCGATATGGTCAATATGAGTCCTGTAGAATGGAGACCAAATAGGAGAAGCGTATTCTAGATGGGATCAAACTAGTGAGCAATAAAGAGTTTTGATGGTATTAATATTTTCGAAGTCCGCCGTCACTCTATTGATAAAACCGAGAAGTTTGAGAGATTTGTTTACAATATTATCAATGTGTTCACGATAGGAGAGTTTACTATCTAAAGTAATGCCAAGATCCTTTATTGACGAAACCATTGAAAGGGAAGTATTTTTTAGTTTGTAGTTGAATTGTATAGGTTTTTTTCGTCGCGAGAAAGATATTATTTTACATTAGTCAATGTTAAGTTGAAGACAATTGATGTCGCACCATTCATTAAAACAATTAATATCATGTTGAAAAAGAAGACAATCAGATAATAAAAAATGCTTGTAAAAACGAAAAATCTTTCATCACTCGAGTTGTATAATTGCAACTATAACAGCTCAATTTGCATACTCTATCTGTTTCTTCTCGGTCTTAAGACGTTTTTTAAAAAAAGGACTTAAAAGTGCATGCAGACTAAAATCGAAGACCGAAAAATTAGCTATAGCCGAACATTATATAAAGACGGGACATAACTTTTTGCTCGATCTTGAAATATGAGTTTGTCCCAAGCCTTAAAACTCGTCTGATAAAGGAAGCCATTAAAATTTATAAGCATCCGTATAGTATTAATAGAAAAGATAGAATGCGCTTCAAAACATCATGGTACCTGGTGATAGCATCGAATAAAATATATAATCCGATACAACACAAACCTGCCAACTGCGATGCGCTACAAATTCCTCATACAACACTAAAAATGCCCAGATAATGGACGCTGTAACGCCGTCCAGAACATTAGTAAAAAGGAGTTTTAATACACGACACAATAACCCAGAAAAACATCACAAGAATTTAGAAGGAGATTACCAAGATTGGGCAAACAAATATAAACGCATTATTTAAATAGAACTCAGCATAATAAACCTTTAATACTAAAGTTCTAAGTCAATTCTCTGATATTATATTTAGATTTGAATATTTAGCTTCAAAGTATCACTCAGCATTGATGTTAAGCAGTTTTGTTCTGTCAAAAGTGTTTTATAAAGTGGTGTTAGAGTAGTTAATTGCGTTTTAGTCTCACGTGCATTGTAAAAAGGCTCAAGGGGAAAATAATCACAGTATTAAATATTTTAATTTTATCCTCTACTAAATTGATAAAATAATCTTGACAGCTTTAGTCTAATACTAAAGAGGGTTAATTTTGTTTGACTTTATTTTAATAATAATTTTAATTAAGATGGCCAGCACTTTAAAAATTAGCCCAAATGTATGGATGCTGGGTGATCTCCTTTAGTTGCATAAAACTAGCACGAAAGATGTTTTGCTTTTGTTATTTTTTTCATCCTATTAAAATTATTTTTTGACGTTCCTTGCGAAACCTTTGACCGCCTTGAAAATTCAATCTCTGGAAAACTGGAGAGGAAAAAATACAGTTAGCTTGGCTGAAAGTAAATGAAAATAATACACTCTCAGTTTTACGCCACCACAAAGAGGAAATATAATCACAAGGTACAAAGTTTTATCACTCGGCAGGGTACAATTTTGAATATTGCTTTCTATCCCACAGACAGTACTGATGTGTGGTTAAAGTCTGTGTTATTTTGTAGCGGCACTTACGCAGACTGCGGAAAGGATTTTTTTATTTCACAGTCGTTTTATATCTTTGTTACTGACGATTATTTGACTCGCTTTCTTGTGTTCTTCAAAGGCGTTAACATAACTTTATTTGATTAAGAGCGACCACGGATTGAAAACTTTTAATGCAGCGTCCTTTTAACAGACATCACAGTAATCTAAAACTGCGTATTTCGTTTGTTTTTAAAGATTAAACTAAAACATTGGCACAAAAAACAAACAAACAAAAAAAAACAAAAAATGTAATTTCAAATATTTTAAATAATTCAGATCTAAGAAAAAATGTCTCAGACGATCTTTCGCGTTTGTTTAATATATGTATTAATCAAAATTGTTTTTAATTTAATAATGTAGTATTTATTTTTTTTTTATTTTTTTTTATCAATATTCCTACAGAGATGAGGTAGAATTTTTTTGAAATTCAGGATTATCGATATTCGAGCGTTTACAGGGCTTATGACCTGTCATTGGCTGGGTTGAGTGGCCACTTTACGTTTTTTACAACATTCCCCATTCCGCTTATTAGCGAATATCGACACTGGTACCATTTTGATTCCTGTATATATCTTATTAAATAAAAAGCATTCACTAGCGTGTTGGAGCACCATCTATGTATTGATATTGAAGTTAAGTATTTTTAATTAGCATATTACTTTATTTTATGTATTTAAGACTAGTATTAAGTACTAGTATTAAGTACTAGTAATCGCCTGCAGATGATTCTGCAATTTATTAAAAAAAAAAATAAAAAAAATAATAAAAATAAAAAAAAATATATATATATATATACCTACTCCCCCTCGGGAGAAATCCAGATTTGTGTATTTACAAAAATACACATACCAAAAAATAATGTAATGTAGTATTTACCCAATCTGAAGGTTTACCTATGGGTGCCCCAACAAGTCCATTAATTGCTGATATTTTTGTTAATTATTTAGAAAATTTAATTTTTTATTGTAAATCTCCTTTATTAAATAATGTTTTATTGTAGAGAAGATATGTTGATGACGTCATCTGTATATGGATTGGTTTCAGATCGTCAATTAGATTCATTTTTTAATTTATAATTACATCCGAAAATACAATTTACTTTAGAAATTGAATCAAATTTACAACTTAACTTTTTAGATTTAACTTTAATTAATACAAAAAATAAAATTGAATTTAAAATATTTTGAAAACCGACATATACAGATGCGGTCATCCATAAATCTTCTAATTATCCTTTTTCACATAAACACTCTGCTTTCCATTCTATGATACATCGGCTTACTTCAATACCACTAAATAAAAATAATTTTGACTTAAAATTAAATACTTTAAAGAGTATTGCTTTCGATAATGGCTATGAACTAAATTTAATTGACAATATTTTGAATGAAAAACTTAAATTAAACTATAGGAAAAAATACTTATACAGTTCCCAAAATATTTCCAATAAAAATGAGAACTGGCGTAGAATTTTGTACATTGATACATTTTCTAATAATATAGCACATTTTTTTCCTAACAATATTAGGGCAGCTTTTTATACTAATAATAACAAAGGTAAAATATTAACAAATTGTAAAGATAAAGATGATAAATTTAATCATTCGGGAATTTATAAATTAAATTGTTTAAATTGCCCATATTTCTTTATTGGAAAAACTTCACGTAAATTTAAAGTTAGAATCAAAGAACAAATAAGATGTCTGAGTAATAATAATTTTTCAGAATTCGCAAATCATTTTATATCCAAAAACCATGAATTTAATCAAGAAACGTGTGTAGAAATTTTGCATGTCAATAAAAATGGTTTTCGTTTAGATAATTTAGAACGATTAGAAATTAGTAAAGCCATTAATCAAAAACTTCAAATAATAAATAATCAATTAAATTTAACTTCGAGTCCTCTTTTAAAACTATTCCCGTTCTGATTTATTTTTTCTTCTTTCTCTCTCTTTCTTTCATTTTTCTGTCTCTTTCATACAATATTTTATTACATAAATAGCAACGCGTGTAATTATAAGTTAGTTACTGACGATGAGGTAGTAACCTCGAAACCGGTCGAAGTGTAATTAAAAAAATTGATTGGTTTATACAAATTTATAAACAAATAAGTGTAAAACATTGGTACTAGCTGGTTTTCATAGAGATACATATATTACTCTATCAAGTTTATTTAACGCATTGACAAGACATGTTTTTTTAACACAGTTCTGTGTATGAAATGGAACCTGAATTTTAAACGAGTGTTTTCTACTCGATGGCTACTTTTAGGTTAAAAACACAAATAAATAAATGGAGTCAAAATAAGTCCGCTTCATTGTGTAGTATTTTGCACGTTCTCCTCCCATTTTTCAAGTTCTGGGTTCAATTCCTGACTAGGTGGACGTGAAATGTTGATTTAAAAAAAAAATCTATTCATGTATGAATAAACTATTTAGATGAAAGTAAAGTAAAGTGTTTCGTTTATTTATTAGTTACTTTAGATCAATCAACAATAAAAAAAACTTCAAAATTTTCCAACATTATAATTGTTTGTCGTGATTTGTTCTACGGGTAAATTCACACTGAAAACACAAAACCGTGACACTTATCCAACAAAATTAATCCTTACAAAAAATATTGCTTAACCGCCATTTAGTTAATATTTTTTAATATTCTGATGAGAATCAGGATACCATTTTGCATAATAAAACTTTTAAAAAATTATAGAACTTTGGGGAAAAAAAATAACCTTTACCAAATGATGCCAGTACGCATTAAGAAGTTGACTACAATATTTCACTGTTACTGAACCTGGAGTGATATTCCAAATGCTCTCGCGGCCGTAGAAAACACTTTTATCTCACTATTTTGTACGTAAATCCACGAGATCAAAGTGTTTTCTACGGCCGCAAGAGCTGTTTAGAATAGCACCACTGAAGCGTGGGACCCACCTTACCGTTATGTAAAAGATGATCAAAATAATGTGCACTTGGTTTACAATACAGTGCCTTATGCTTCACTGGGTGCGAAAAGGGAAATTATGAAAATAAAGGCACTGTTTTATTTTGAATCAGGTCGAAATCATTTTTTTAATGTGTAGGATAATCCGTTAGAAGAGTATTCTTGATTTGATTTAATTGTAGTTATTTATAATTCTACAGGTCATGATTACTATGTAGACTATTAATGAAGAATATTAATAACTTGGGATTTATTTTTCACTAAGTTAACAAGAATAAAAATTAGAGCGATCTTTCTTGTGTTATAATTTTATATAATTTCGGCAGCACCTTCTGTTGACCGGTCTAACCATGGAATTAAAAATAGTTCAAAAGGAGCGTAGAATCATATTTGAATATATCGAACTGTGTCCAAAAATCTCCCTATTAAGCCCCACTTTCGCGGCGCGCATTTGTGATGTCGCCGCGTAATGTTAGACGATGTGAAAAATATAATCATAATACAAATGTAAGGTAAAAAAAAGGCAATCTGTTGATTTCTCTAAAATTTTATTGTGCACCCGGAAATATTGATTGACTCACAAAAGTCAATAAGTAAGGGGTCATTTAATAATAGTTATTGAATTAATGAACTTCGAATTTAAAATATAAAACAAATATTATTTAACATTAAACGGATATTTTATCATGTTAAATACTATTTGATGTTTTCAAGATAATGTCGGTCAAATTTCCACTACGGAGTTGTTTAATCCGAGGTCCAATTTTTTATTAGTTCTCTCATTAGATGAGCAAAGTAGGTTAAAAAAAATCTTTCCATGTCAACACTAACCAAATGTCCATTTTCTTTGTTTCGACAATCTGACAGATGGAAAAATAATTTAATTTTTAAGTAATGTATTTGCTACTTACACCTTCATTTGCTAATTACAATGAAATGTGATCCCATCTTGTTTCTTTAAGATCCTAGCAGTATTTCTACACTTTAAAAGGACACAACACGGCATAGTTGAATTCAAATCGTACTGAGCGACGTCTACCAAGAAACTAATGGGTCAAAACGTAAAACTACTCATTTATGAGTAGTTTAGTCGCCTTCTGTTTGATGCTCGTATGCTGTTTCTGGGCTATTCTTAATTCTATGGTTCTAACATTTCTTGCAATTATCAGGTACATGTCTTCCCTTTCAGATATATGTAGGGTGCATGTGACTATAGTCCATTTCTAAATAAAAAATCTCAACAAATAAAATAAAACATAATAATTTATTTATTTAATCATGCATGGTTTAACAGTAAAGTAACAAATAATTTGTAATATTACAATTCTTATGAATAAATCTTCTTTTTAAAAAAATATATCGTGATCTGGTTATTTGACTTTGAGAGAATCTTTATGGTTATCATTCGTCAGAGACATGGTCCCTTCATAAAATTATTCAAGGATCTACCTAAGCATCTAGCCTGTTTCAAAGCTTAAACTCGGTTTGTGGTTGTCTGTTTTACATAGATTAAAGACTACGACTTATCTTAATCGCATAATTAAGCAAAACAGTTGGTTATTTTGAGATGATTTGACCCTTTCTATACCGGGCAGTCGTTTGGCTCTCCATCCCTAAGTAAATGTATCTTATTCAAGAGGTTTTAATGTTTAATTTATATGGCAGAACTATTTTGTAAAGGTTTAATAACAACCCTTAAAAGGTGTTGCAAAATTTGCTAACAAGCTTAAGAGTAATTGGTAGCATATTTTATAAATTCTTGCCTTAAAATGTTACTGTTTCTGAAATTAATTCCTTTGCGGATATTAAAGTGGCATATTTATACATACATCACTAAAATTAAATTCGAAGTACTTTCGGCTTTTACCCAAGGATTATGTTTATCCAGCAAGTTGAGGCTGATCCTTTTTTATTGTTTATTTTAGAATAGAAGGGTTGAATGGAGAAAAATATATTATTTAATAATTCAACAATTATTATTTCTTGTCAAAATTTAAACAATAAATAATTACAAAATGCGTTTTCATCCATATCCGATCCCTAAGTGGAATATATGGTATCCACAAAATCTATTCCTCTACGTCAACTTCCCTGTGTCCTCCCAAGTCAGGTCTGCATTCCGTAATTCAGACGTGAACTACCGACAAACTGTCATCCGCGAACGTCCAAGGCCGTGATTACAACCAAAAGTTAAGGACATCACACCTTCATCATGACATCACAGTTAAAGATACATTTACTCGAGCGATTACGAAGATACATTACGAAGATTATGAAGTTACTAAAAAACGCTCTATCATCAAGTTTTGGGCAGGTACATCAGAATGTACCGAGAGGTCAAGTACCCCGCGGTACACCTTCAATAAAATTGGCCAAAATTTTGTTTCACCGAGCAATTTTCGCTTTCATAAAAAAAAACAATGTTTTTTTCTTAAAAGCCTTTTTGAAATACGAAAGAGAAAAAACTCGATTTCGAAGATGAATTCAATTCTAACGTAACTGTCAGTTTTTAATCCAAATGGCTAAATGCAAAGATAATGTGGCTAGATCCTGCCCTATTAACATATCTGGCGGTAAAAATATTTCCTCATAAAAAATACATTGAGTTATTTTATTTTTTTCCTATCTTCCTGAGAGTACGTATCAAGATGCTTTTATAACTATCCCCTGATCTGGTATTCTGAACAGAATTGCGCGCGAAAAGATCGCTCTGTCAGCGTGTATTGAGTATATAAAAACGCGTTAAAAATCAGTTTTTTACACGCGCTTTTGCGTTCTAAATACCACCCCAGGACCTCGAGTACAGCAAGTAAAAGACGAGATATTTTAAAATACGAGTATTAAAAAAAACATGGACATATACTGTTTAACAATACATTTTCCACAATTCTGTAGCTTATATATATAAAGGCCCATGTCGTAAATTGCAATAAAATAGTTGAGTAAATTTTCAGCCATGTCGCGTTATAATTAACTGTTTGACGCATTTATTTATTTTTTTATTTATTTATATACGGCATTTCTGCCATTTACATATATGTGGTATAAAGAGTGCTTAGAAATAAAAAGATTAAAAATAAAAAAAATCAAGTATGAAATATTAATATACTCGTACTATACACATTATTAATTACTTGAAATACATACATATTTTAAAGAAATTATACAATAACAAAATACATTAAATAAATATATCAAAATGTGATGCATATTCATTCCCGGTATTCTGTAATCTAACAATAGGTGAGTTATATTGAGCTACCGTTCGAGAATTTTGACAATAAAATATTGTAGATGTTCTGCTTAATCTAGGTGGTACATAGAATGAAATCAATTAAAGAACGAAAGAAAAAAAAAACATAACTATGTATGGACGTTTATGTAGAATAGTTTAATATATATTATTTTTTAATTGACATCGACCCTTAGCAAAATTGTACTAAAAAAAAAAATAATCTGACATTCTTGAGATCTCGGCTACAAAATTCATTAAAATAATTATATATTTTATATTTCAATACAAAAAATACGACTTCATTATTTTATTTACGAGATATATGAAGTTTTATATTCTATGTAGTCACGTAACATCATAGCCGCAAAAAAGGTATAGGTAGACAAAAATTCAATTTTAAATATCTCATTCTCAGGTCTTTTAACAACTTTCACTAGCATATCTAACAAATTATTTAAAATATTTTCTTACAAAAGTACTTATTAAAAAGAATACTTCAATACTATTCCGCGCTGGAAATGTTCTCTTAAAACTCGAAGTTCACAGTTCACTTCTTAATCAACTTGAAAACTTCTTTTAAATACTAATTAGTTGAGAACGCCAAAAGACAAAGGAGAATAGAACGTATTTGGTCAACGAAGATCTTAATTAAACGAAGCGCCTCGGTTTTGTTTCAGCGTTCACTTTGAACAACTGCCCAACTTTGGTGATTAATAATTTGTTATCAAAATACGAAAACTTTACCCCCGTGAAATACGTAGATCAAGATATGGAGCACTTGTTCCTGTGAAACTAACGTGAACTAGAGAGGGAGAAACACAAGATGCTTGTTCTTAGCCATTTGTTGTAGCTTTTGTACTGTCATATCTCTAATTCTCGCAAATTAAAGCATTGTTAATAGTGCACTTTCAGGGTATCAAATAATAATTCTGAAACTATGACTCCTCTATTCCTACACTAACCATTTGGAGTAATATCGAATAGAAGGTGGTTTGCTTGAGAGAAATTGGATGAATTTTTAATGAATAGGAATAGTTAAAATTTTTAATTTAAGTACTAAAAAAGGACTTCTATTTAATAACATGGAGGTGTTTTACATTAAAAAAGCTTTGAAAAACAATTTTTACCAAATTAATGTTTTAATCAAATATCTTTTCAACAAAGCCCTTTTTTATTTAAAAACTAAACAATTATATAACTTTGAACCTCCTGGTTCCACTCCTTCCCAAACCTCCAGCCCCACCAATTCTCTTACATACCGCTAAATATTTTTAACTCTATTTGTTTGGATACATAGGCGTTTACAAAATCTTTAACTCTGCATATAATTTTTGTGTTTTTTGTGAATATTATGCATACTACGGTGATGGTCAAGATGAAAGTGCATTTTAGAATATGCATGTTGGTGTCATGAGTGTCCTGACAAAGAAACAGATACGTCCCAAAACCGGTACATTAAAATGTCGACAGTTAAAAATTACCAAAAAAATATATTATGTGTGCTGACGACATTGGACTATTAAATAAAAATCACAAAAAAAAGTATTACTATCTATTTTTAATCTATAAAAAAATTACATAAAATAGTTGCTTACATTAATTATGAACAAATAATTGAAATTGGTCATGTTAAACACTTGGGACTAACAATAGTCAGACAATTGACGTCGATAATCTATACCAATAATTTAATTAGCAAAGCTACGACATTACTGATTCTTTTTTTCAAAATCAAAAACTGAAAAAAAAAATGTACGAAGCCTATGTAAAAACTAAAATACATTATATGCAATTACTACAGGGAATAGGAAATCAAAAAACATGAACAGACGAGAAGTTAGTTTATGACCTCCCTTATCTAACAGCAACTAAAGAACTCTTCACACAAACTTAACAATGTAACGGAACTCGTTCTATTAGAATCCTTAAAAATTATTAATAAATTAGCCACTGCTGTAATTGTAGACGAAGAACTAAAACTTGAAAAAAAATGTAAACATGGACACAATACGTGAAATACCAGAACAATATAATACACAATATTCTAAAACGAGACAAGGACAGTCAAGACTAATAAAACAGGGACTGAAATTATACAAAAAACTAAACAAAAATATCAGACAACCTTTACAAAAGATGTTAAAAATATTATCATTAACGATAGAATATGAATTTAAAAAAGAAAAATTCTTAATTCGTAGGGGTGTATAAATAAATCAATTTCAAATAAATATTTTAAAGACCATATGTAGGTTGTAGGTCTAATAAATGCTTATATTATAAACAGAAGTTTTTTTTTTTTTTGTCTCGAGTTACATCATATTATATATATATATAAATAATGATGAAATACTACATTAAAGTAGTTAGTATTGTATAATTAAATGTTTTTAAACAATTATTAGTCGTGGCCAAAAAAAAAAGTTAACAGTGGGTATTATTTAGGCATAGAAGTAAAATACAAAAAGGCGAAGTGATTTTTACAGCATTCGAATAATAAAAATAAGTTATTTTGATTTAATATTGCTTTTTTTTTATAAACTAACAATGAAAAATAAAACGAATTTTCCACAAAATATTCAAAAAAATTCCAAAAATTTCCTCAAATTTCAACAAAAAAATTTTTTTTTTTTTTTTGCACCACAACAGGCCAGGAGGCCTAATTACAGTGGTGAATTACATCATAGAGCACCCAGGCTTGAGAAAAATCACAGCTTTAATTTTTTGTGTTCTCACCGGGAATCGAACCCGGAACCTTCCGTGCGTGAGTCAAGCGTCTTGAACACTACACCACGGAGGCCCCCATACTCGTTTCCGAGCCAGTTTAGTCTGACAATAAATTGAAAATACATGTATTCATTGATATATTCTTCAGAGCCATGGAGTTGTAGAATACGTGTCTACGTTTCTTTGTAAATAAATAAATAATAAAAAATGTTTCAATAAATCTTTTAATTATTATTTTGAAAAAAAAAAGAAATAAACGTAGCAGTCAAAAAAAATTGTGAACCGATGCATCATCTGTCTTTTGAATGTTATTCGTATTTCTATTCTTGCAGTTGTAAAATTAAACAAAATATTGTTTTATTGTTGTATTGCGTAGTGAATTGAATGCGGAGTTTCGTGAACGAAATTTCATACAACCATTGAGGTATATAACTAGAGTAAGCATGAGCGTTCGAAATACGGTCCCTTAACCTGCCGCTATTTGGCATATGTTCGATAGAATGGACTTCAGTCTGTTGCGAGCGTTCGCCGGCTACTTTTGAACTTTGTCTCCGCGCAATTACTAAAATAGCTTTATGCACGCTAAGATACTGCACAAATTGATCTGGAAAAGAAAAAGCGATGGCTTATCCTTTCACTGGTACGTAATGTTTTTATCCCAATCGATACTCGTTTAAAATAACTATTTTAATGTTAAAAAACGTTTTATTAATATGTTACCTATGGTGAGCTATCTCTTGTCTCTTGTCCGGAGTGCTATTCTGAACCCCTCTCGCGGCACGAGAAAACAGTTTTTCTCGTGTATCTTGAATGTAAATACACGAGACAATACGGCCGCGAGAGCGTTTGGAATATTACCATTGCTCAGTTAGTCGAGCAAATAGTGAAACCATAAACAAAGGTGACGCGTATGCGGAAGGGAGCGACATACTAAATAGAACATACAATTGACCAATGTAAATAGTCTGTGATTTTTACCGTCCTACGTGTTTTACTTGTCTAAGTCGACGTGATATGATCTGCGTCACTTGCTCCCTCCGCTGGTCATTCCCTTTCCTTTGGGGACGACATTTTAGATCTTATATGTATGGAGTGTTATCTCTATAGGGTCAAAGCACCAGTAAATGGCCACCCTCCAGTATATGACCATTGGTTAATAAAACACAATATTATAAGAATTGCTACATGTGTCCAGTCAAAAAACTTTTAACACTAGAAACTATGACAAAAACATTAGGCGGACACATATTTTGGTAAAAAACAAAACTATCAGTTTTTAACTGTGAGTTGTCAAAAGGTAATACTTCTTCCCGTTGCGTCGGTGCGTCTTCCCGTTGTTGTTCTGAGATTGATAGTGTTTTTAAAAGGAAAGGTGTGGTAAGTGTTTTATTTGATGCTTTTTCTTATGCAGTTCTTTGAATATATCCATATTGTAGTGTTTTAGGGTGTTTTGTAATGTAACTAAATCTGAGTATTATTGTTACTGGGATAGTAGTGGTCATTCACTGGTGATTCTGCTATTTTTTTAGAGTAATTTTAATTATAATTGTAATACTTGTATTACAATAAAAAATTAAAAGTACTAAGAAAAATCAATGTGTTTTTTATTGTTTTCTTTTATGGATTACACTACAAGCTGAACCTGAAACGGTCATTCATTGGTATTTTGACCCTATATTATATCTCAATGCATACAACGTGCTTTCTTTTGTTCTTAAAACATGTCTCTTCAATCCGTGCCTCATGTTTGAGGATGGTGATTACGCCTGACTCCAGGCATGGCTCGTCTGTGGACAGTCTCTCTCCATCTGGAATAGTCTTGTGCTCTTTTAAAGGCATTCGTCAGTGATGATTCTGATAACTCAGTGACTGTACCGCTCCATCTTGTTGGTTGACGTCCACGCGACCTTGTCCCTTTGACACTTCCCAGGAGAATAGTTTTCTCTAAACTATCAGAACCTCCCCTGGAAATATGCCCAAATAACTGCAGGATTCTTTTCTCGCACATGGATGTCAGTCTTTCTCCTATGTCCAGTTCCTGGAGAATAGATGCATTCGTACGTTTGGCCGTCCACGGAATCCGCAGCACTCGCCGCCAATACCACATTTTGAAAGCTTCGATTTTTTTCTTTTCAGATTCCCTCAGTGTCCAACACTCCACACCATACATGAACACTGAGAAAACCAAGGCCTTCACCAGTCTCTTTTTAGTGTTAATGGTTATACTGCGATTCTTCCAGATCTTCACCAGCCGACTCATAGCACTTTTGGCAATACCAACACGTCGCCGTATTTCACCTTCACACCCACCGCCATCGCTAATGAGAGAACCTAGATAAATTAAATTGTTGACTCTTTCTAAGTTGCGCGGTAAGGATAATGGCGCTACTTTATTAGCTCGATCAATGATCGTAAGCTTAGTTTCGCTCATATTCATTGAGAGTCCCAGATCTAAACTAGCAGCATCTATTCGGTTAATTAGTTCTTTGATTTCAATCTCTGACGATGCAATAAGTGTGGTGTCATCAGCATATCGTAGGTTGGATAACTTCCTTTCTCCAATTGTGAACTTACTTGTCCAGCCGTTAAGTGCCTTTCGAATGATATATTCACCATATATATTAAACAAGACGGGAGACAAAATGCAACCCTGTCTAACACTTTTTCAAACTGGGAAGTTATCTGATAGTTCATTGTTAAAATTCACAATTGCTAAGCTTTTATTGTAAAGTGATTTTATTAGGCAAATAAGATGTGCTGGTACTCCCATCTCATTGAGGACAACCCATAATTTGTTCCAATTTACACAGTCAATAGCTTTTTTATAATCAATGAAACAGAGAAAAACCTGTAATAAACGTTGTTTTAACTCACTAACACTTATATATCATTCAAGCAATCCTTTTGACAAGGACAATTGATTAGGAAGTAACGAAGAACAGAACAAGTATAACTAGGCAGGCCAAACCAGAGCCAGAGTCAGAACTTAAGCTAAGCCCGAGCGTGAAACTCATAACTCAACGCTTTTATTTCCAAAAAATGGCAGCCAAGTCGGGCGCTACGTACAACAGACTGACTGTCATGATTAATGGCAGTTGTCGGAGTAAAGTTTAAAAATCACGACAATGGGAGCGAGGGATTAGGAGTCTTTAGTACGCCGGCCATTGAAATGCAGATAAATTTACAGAAGGAACGAGAGCGTAAGTAAGCCGGCGTCATTACTCAACACCGAAATGTTATCGATTGACAACGGGAAATGTAAAAAGACCACCGCGAGAAACGCTCCGAAACTTTTCCGACATTACAAATTAGAATGATTCTCGCTTTTCTTGTAGAATTCCTAAAAATAAGTTTCAGTGTGACTTACTTATGGTGATGGATAGCTTTTCCGGAATAAATTTTACCTAATGTACCGAGTTCTCAATTTTATTTATTACACTTTCCTAAAACTTTGTACCTTTAATCAATTTGTAACATGACGAAAATAACATTTTTACCTTCAATCCAATCATAATAAATGCTTTCGTTTTACGAAAAAACTTTTTTCTTAAAATCTCACAATAAACCCGGTAAACAATCGGCAGGTATAACTACGCTTACAGATTCCTACATGTTTCAATTTAATCCACATTAATTTTCAAATTATTTATTGAATTTCATATTTACCGTTTTTTCATAAATTCTTTAAAATTTATGCTTAGCTTCTTAATTCTTCATAATTTTTCCTGAAAGCGTCATTTTCTTACACAGTCTGTTTCAATATTTATTAACCCTATGAAAATGGTTAGTAACATAACGTTTTTAAATAAAATGTTACAGTGTTCCTACTAACATTCGTTTTATATTTTTTTTGTGACTAATGGAGAAAACATTTTTGTAAAAGGAATATAGAAGTCTAAGCAGTTACAGGGCTTATAACTTGTCATTGGCTGGTTTTAGTGGCCACTTAACACATTGTGTATTATTCGCCATTCTGTCTATGATCAAACATCGACATTTCCTCAACTTTCATAAAACAAATTTGTTTTTGATGCTTATTTTTTACTTTTTTACGGACCGGTTTTAAAACTATACAAGTTTCTTTACTACGGTATAATTTACTGAATAAAAGGTTTCTTAACCAATTACAAAAAAAAAAATGTTTTTTAAATTCATGGCAACATATAATAAAAACATTGTTGAGAAGGGAATATAGAAGTCTAAACATTTACAGGGCTTATGACCTGCCTTCGGCTAGTTTGAGTGACCACTTTACACGCTTTGTAACATTCACCATTCTACATATGTTTAAACATCCATATTTTCGCAACCCGTCCGTCTCATCCGTTCCAACTCTGACATCAATAAAGATTTCCGCTTCTTTGCCAAAGTCAGCATATGAAAGAGTTGAGGAAATGTGGATGTTTAAACATAGGCAGAATAGTAAATGATGCATCGTACGTAAAGTGGCCACTTAAACCAGCCGATGGCAGGTCACAAGCCCTGTCAACATCTAAAATTTCATATTTCCTTCTCGAAATGTTTTCCTTCTCTATTGCAATAAATTTGGATCTATAAAACTCCCTAGGCAGGAAATCCATCCTGTCTACAATCATTCTGCCATACATTACTGAAATTTGTTTACTTAGTTCACCGACAGGCACTTACTCATAACATGGGGTTATTAAACATTTGAACGCGGTGTATACTTATACCTGCATACTTGGAAAGAATTTTTAGACATATTTTTTTTCATTATTTATGGGTTTGACTAATACTCGATTATTTTTATAAAACAATTTTTAAAACCTTACAGTGATCCTAATATAATTTCTTTATCATCACCATACTCTTATCTCCACCTTATAGAGCAAAGGGCGAAGGTAAGAGTCCCTGTAAATGCCTGGATTTCCACATTCCCCAAGATTCCCTTATCTCGATTTGAGATTCATCAAAGAACGATTTCCTTTGTCTCCTTTTATAAAATTCAACGACAGTACAATTCCTTTTCAGGTTTTGGTTCACAAAAATTTAGACATTTTCAAAACATTGTAAAAAAAATAATATTTCGTTAAATTTGTGATGAGATTTCAAAATAAAATGAGACGAATGTTGGTTCTTTAAAAGTTTTTATTTATGTATGTACAAACGTCCCCTATCCTTGCCCTGAGGGGTTCCAGTACACATTTTATCAAAGATAAGAAGTGACAGCTCTTACACAAGTAAATAAGTGAGGACCAACCTAATTACTGGGAGCTTCGTTAGGCGACAAGATCCCTCTTGGTTATACTAACGCAGGCCGGAGTAAGTCGTGTACAAACGGTTTTACTGTAAAAATCTAGTGGAAATACTTAACTTATAAAATAAACATTTAACATTGCAAAAAAAATCAGAACGATCCAAAAATCAGTGTCATTATTAACAAATTACAACAGAGATGAAGAACACTTAAGATAGGGTAATATAGAAGTCTACTCATCTACAGGGCTTATGACCTGTTGCTGTGGTCACCGGTTCAATTGTCTAATCGGCTGGTTTTTTCATACAAATAAGTATACTATATTTTGAATGTCTTAACCCCAGTGCGGGTTTTTTCTCGTAAATTAAATTTGCAGATTACATACATTATTTGAAGATTTTTGATTAGGAAAACAGTACTTCAATCATTATTTCTATCTTAGGACTATTTTTCTTTGAGATGATACTTTTTACATATGACTCGCAACACACGTGGCGGTCGACGCATTCGTTTTTGGCATTATTCATTTCTAGATCAAATCGGTCAGTGGACATTTCAATTGTTTTGAGAATACCTAATACTGACAGAATTATAAACTTTTAAATAAGTTATTTGTTAAATTAGTGGATAATATAGCTACACAATATAATATACCACAAAGTTACGTAGTTTAAGTTGATTTCATAAATGGAAGTTTTTGTATCACACAGAACCACAAAAAACAATAGCAATTTATAGTACAAATAACTTTTATTATATTATGTACCTACTATGTAAGTACAAATATTTTTTTTATTTTCTAGCTTACCTGTAAATTAAATCACCGTTTGCCACTGCTTTCTACTGATTTTTTATGTTTTTTTTTTTTTATCATGTATAATTTTTAGGTTGAATTTTTATAATAAATCTTGGGTAAAAGGAAATTTATGTTTTTAAAAAAAAAATATTAAGCGTTAGTATTATAAATTTTTGTAAAAGGTAGATATCCACTAATGTTAATAAAATAAATATCTATGTTTTTCTAGTTCGCAGAAATGCTTTCAACAATGGATATTCAGGTCATCTTACTTGTTTAATTTTTTTTTAAATGAATGCGGTAGAAGAGAACAAAATTTATACAGCATTGAGTGAGGGACAATAACAAAGAGTGGAATGTTGGTTTAAGTTCAACATGACCATTGACTTGAATCAGAATGCTGTTAATGTAGATGGACATTGATTTTGAGGATAAATATTTTTTGGCTTAATTACTGACATTTATTCAACTCATACGAAATCCAACAATATATTGAGTTTATCCAAATGTTTTAAGACAAGGACTGGATTCAACTCCTTGGGAGCTGTTAATATTAACATACTACAACAGAGATGAATAACATTTTAGAAAAGCTCTTTTACTTCACAAACATCATCAGATGAAAGAATTGAAGGAATATATATGTTCAAGTATGGGTGGAATGGCGAATGTTACACAGTGTGTAAAGTGGCCACATAAACCAGCCAATGCCAAGTCATAAGTCCTGTAGATGCCTCTAGACTTCTATATTACCTTCACTAAAATGTTTTTCATCTCTTTTGTAATATGTTAATCATACAAAGTCCGACATTAACAACCTTAAAATGAAAATATGTTACTCTTAATATAATGAATATTAAATATAATTAACTAGATGTATAAAAGTTGTCTGCCTCGTGAGGTAGTGTTCAGCGCATTTGCCTGCCATGCGAGAGATTTTGGGTTCGATTCCCGACACGGTTGACATGAAATATTTATTTAAAGAGGTGTTTTTACGCTAGAATATTTCATAGTCCCTTGACTGACACCCGAAGCGTAAGACTGATCATCTTACCTTCATGTAACAAAAATGATCAAGATGAGCTGAGATTAGTTTACCGATACAGTGCCCTATGCACCATAAGCTGCGGAAAGGGAATGATGATAAGTATTAGAGATTAGTAGATTTGTATTAGATTTTTTTTAAACATGTATCATTTAACATATTACAACAGAGATGAAGAAAATTTAAGAGAAGGTCATTTAAAAGTCTAGGCATCTACAGGGCTTATGACCTGTCAATGGCTGGTTTAAGTGGCCACTTTACACACTGTGTAACATTCACCATTCTGCCTATATTTGAACATCTATATTCCTTCAATTCTTTCATCTGTTGATGTTTGTGAAGTTAAAGAGCTGAAACCTTTATTTATCTCACAACATTATTTTGGTAAGTGTATTTGTACATACACAAATCTGGATTTCTCCCAAGGGGGGGCTTTATTTATCTCTTCTAAATAACCTTCTCTTAAATGTTCTTCATCTCTGTTGTAATATGTTAATATAAACAGCTCCCCAGGGAGTTGAATCCAGTTCTTGTCTACAAAAATTTGGACAAACTCAAAATATTGATGTAGCATTTATGTAAATATATTGAATAATAACTTTTTTTTTAAATAACGTTATTTTGTAACACTTTTTTTTTTTTTTAAATGGAATTGAATCAGGGCCGCATTAACATTGAAAAAGTGTGTTCCCTAGTCCTGTGCCCCGGGCTCTATCTCTCTAATGTAGAATGAAGCCCCATTTGTTAGAGGGTGCCAAGAAATATCGCATATTCCAGTGCGAAAAACGGCCTAAAAACGGGATAGCGTGTTAATGGAAACATTTACAACAGAGGTGCTTAAGATTTGATATATGAATATGATTCATGTCTCCTTGTATGAGAAACTTTTGTGAAAATGTAATAAGTAAAACTCACGCGCATTAAGTGTGATAACCGCCAAAATATTACATAAGATAAGATTTGAGTGATAAATTAAAACGCTGTTAGCTCTATTCCGTGCGTTTACTGGGTATATCTTTTATCTAATTCAAACAATCTTATCATAATATTAACAAACTTAAAATGCGTACGTAAATATCTAAATTGTCTGTCGGGTTCAGAGTAATAATACGTCAACCTATAGAAAAGCCCTATCACTATGTTTCATAGAGCGCAAGCGATGTTGGTTAGCAACAAATTAGCGGGTATTTTGTTTTTTTTTTACAACATACGCATAACGGTTCAATCGGATGCTTTTGTCGCTGTCTTTGCCTTTTTTTGTAAATAATTTGGATATTTACGTTATAATAAATAAAAATCGACTATGGTGAGTTGCAGTATGTTTGGTTGCAGCAGTAGTAGCGTCAAACGTGTTAAAGGAGTCAGTTTTCACGGGTATTTGATTTTAAATATTTTCCCATGATTAATATTGATTTTTTGCATTTATTGTCCTGACACGTGTATTTTGTTGGTTAAAAACTTTCCTTATTTATTTATTACGACGGCTAACGCCTTTGACAAAGTATAAAATAATATTGAAAAACAATTATAATGAAACAAAACACCTGTACACAGGTAAAAAAAAAAAAATAGATTCATTAAATAAATCAGCAGAAAATTGAGAAATAATAAAGGAAAATTTAATAATGCAGTAAATTAAAAATAAATAAAGAGTTTAAATATATAAAGTATTAAAATAACAAAATCACCTCAACGGCACGGTACAATAAATGAATATCCCAGCACGTCTTGCAGATGGAATAATTAAAGAAATATGGATGTTCTAACGTAGGCAAAATGGCGAATGTTACACAGTGTGTAAAATGGCCACTGAAACCAGCCAATGACAGGTCATTAGCCCTGTAAATGCCTAGACTTACACATTCCCTTCTCCAAAATGTTTTCCATCGCTGCTGTAATTTGTTAAGTAAACGATTTATTTGAACCAGGCGTCAATGAACATAGGTGTGAGACACCCGGCACATTTTGAAACGTTACTTATAGAATTTGCATCGTCGCATCCCTTCCTATTCAGTAGCTGGATTAAAAAGACTGGCGTTTCGATAACTTGCTTTGTTTTAGTAGTACCTTGCGCGCGGGCTGAGATATGTGGGTTCGGATGCCTCACACCCAGGTTAATAGTTTGCGTAACATTTTCGAGAGATTTCTAAGTGTGCTTTTAATACCCTCATGTGGTTCCAGCTGTTTTCAATTTGTTTGTCAAATGATCTTAGAATGGCTTTCGATCAGGAGTTTAAACATAAATAAAATAAAATTTAAATGAATACAAAGAATCAGCCTCATCGTGCAATGGTCAGCGCGTTAGTTTGCCACGCAAGAGGTCTCGGGTTCGATTCCCGCCATGGTTAATATCAAATATTTATTTAAAGAGATGTTCTTTACTAGAATATTTCAAAGTCCCGTGACTGGTACCCGAAGCGTAAGACTGATCATCTTACCTTCATGTAATAAAAATCATCAAGATACGCTTGTGATTGGTGTACCTATGCAGTGCCCTATGCACCATTATATGGGGAAAGGGAATCATGATGATGATGATGAAAACAAAGAAATAACGTTTTCAAATATGAACACATTTTAAATTTTAATTTTCCTGTTTCGAATTTATTTTTTATCATATAATAACGATATCGTGTACATATTTTTGTTTTTCTTTTCAATTTATCTAAATACATATTATCCTTCTTAAAAAAATCTTGCTCCTTATACTTAAGTAAGTAGTTATTATTATTATACAAGTAGCGTAATCATATGTTTTAATGCAAAGGATCTTCACCGACAAGCTATATAAATTATGTTCCAAATTGCTAACCCACATTTAAATTCAAATTACGAGCAACTTCCAACTCTTTTATATTTTAATTCTCTAATAAAACGCCGCGTTGTTATCGATATAAAATTTCTGTATAAAATATTAAACTATAAAGTTGATACTAACCTCCTAAATAAAATACAAATAAATGAGGGATTGAGAACACTCAGACATCGGAAAATATTTAAACTGCCTTTGTTTTCAAATAACGCTACATACCACACACCTATGGCTTGCATGTGTCGGGAATATAATATATACTGCCGAAACAATAAAGTTAATTTTTTTCATGATACTCTCTTGGCTTTTGCGAATAATCTCTTAGGAATAAATCTTATTTAATAAGTACACACGTACAACTTAATTTTTATTGCATCGTATCCTGTATAAAACAAATATTTGAAAATATGTATTACATCTTAATATATAAATCTATTTTGTGTAATTCTATAATTAAAGATATATATGCATGTAAAATTGTATCTACGAATGCTTTCAAATTGTATGTTTTCTAGTTTGTATCTTTGTTGAATTACCTAATAAAATAAAATAAAATAAATTGCCTTGGTTGGAGAAATTAAAAAATAATGTAGATATATATACATATATATATACACCATATTATAACAAAATGAACAGTAATAATAATTAAAAACATGTGTTTTGTATGAAAACGAGAATATGAGTAAATGTTCACTTAGTACGCATGACGTTTACGAATCATATTCATGATTATCAGTTGATTCTAGTTTCTAATTTCTTTATATCATCAGAAGTGTGTTTGAGTAAGTTAGCACGTGTTTCTACTTCCATGTCGTATAATGGAGAGAGCTTCACTTATTATCGTGACTGGAATTGCTAAGTCTGATTTGATAATTGGATAATAGTCTAAAGTTTCTGAGGTAACCAGCTATTGAGAAGCAAAGTTTCGTCGTTTGGACGTGTAGTTACCGGCAAAGCGAATTACTTGTTCGTTACCGACAAACAAATTACTAATCCTACCTGCGATATCAATTTGTTCCAGTAATGAATACGAATAAAACCTTAAATTAACGGTTGACCTTTTTGAAATAACTGTACCTACTTATAATTACTTAAACATTTTTTTTATTTATTTAACCTACTTATAATTACTTTAACATACTTTTTTGTATTTAACTTTTTGTAGGTAACGTAATTTGTACATAAGCGGGCTTATTGCTAAATGGCGATTTCTTCCTGCCAACCTATCAAATAAAAGTTTTGTGTTTATAATTCAAGTTACAAAACACATTCAATAGAAAATAAAAATATAAAAGCTAAATGTATACAAAAATAGAAATCACCCGGAAAACCTATGTAAATTATTTAAAGTTCATACTGTAAAATTAATTATTTTATACAAATTTACTAGGAAGAAAAAATAAATGAATTTGCAATAAATAAGTCCCTCAGACACCAAAATAATATAAAAAATCCTAAATTTCACTCATGTCAAAGTAAATTTAAAGATTTATTTTGAACCGGAGTAAAAACAGCTTCCTATTTTAATTAGTATTATTTTGTTATTATTTTCTGTGTTTTTTTTTACTTCGTATAGTTTTAAATTATTTTTTCTTGTGTATTCTAAATCATGCAACTCTCCACGCACAAGAGCAAGTCTCTTTTTTGAAAAGTAACAGCTATAAAATTTAATACAATGTAAAAATTGATTGGATAGAAAAAAAAATGTATCTGTTATTTAATTATATTAAACAATATATTTTTTATACTGTATTTGTTTATAAATTACCTTAATTATACTTTTACTCAGGGAAAGGGGAATAAAGAGGAAAGAGGAAATGAGGAGAGATTAAGGAAGGGAAAGGATATATTTTTTCAGACATGATTTAAACTGAGATACTGTAGTAACATCTTTGATGGTGGATGGGAGATGATTCTACAGTCAAGTCGCATGGATGCTTGACACTTTATGAGTTAGAGAAGAAAGAGGAATTGTGGATTAAGAGGGTGCTTTAAGAATTAGAACGAAGGGGTAAACTGTGAATTGATAAGCGTTGAAATTTTTAACGGAGGTATATAGGAGCGTTGGGACTATGAAGTACAGTAAACAGAACTGAGCGTTTATACACACAATAGCCATTGTGATGAACCAATAATTTTAGATAAAAAAATTAAATGTAAATAGAATGTAATGTAATACATACATAAATAAATAAGAAAGGATGTTAATTGAACTCCCTCTCTAAACACGAGTCTTCACTCTATTAGAGGGGTAGAAATGTTATTATTGATTATGTATGTACAAATCACTTGTAATTTAATGCTTATTTTGATATATATTTTTTTAAATTGATTAAAAACAAATACATATACAAGGCTTGAAATAAATGTTACAGCACTGACCTTAAAACAACAAAGCTTGCGAAAATATTTCATGGTTTGTACTTCAAAATTTATCATCTGAAAATATCGGTTTCATTGCCATTAAAAATATTTTTTTGGCGTTTAGTATAGAATTTTTATAAGACGTATAATGGTAAAATCTGTCATTGAGTATCAGAAAACGATAAAAAGCACAAGACGTAAGGAGCCATTAGATACGACGTATTGAGCTGTTCTCAAAGTTGAGAATCCCTCTTAAATAAATCGCCCCATTGCCATTTTATTCGCCATATTTTTATGAGAGCAAATCAAAAGTGTCATCCATATATTATCTACAGGGAAATAAAGAAGGTCAATGTGTTAAAGGTGAATTATTATTTTGTAAAAAAAATTAAATCACCCAGAACGTTTATTGCGCGGAAACAATTGAAGTTTCCAAGAATCGGGCTTATATTTTATAGCTTGGCTATTAATCTGAATTAAACATTATACGGCATCCGTTTAAAATAAGCCATGAAGAACATCATGCAAAATGTTTTTGGGTGGATTTCAGAAAGTATCTTGACACAATAATTTATTAATGTGGTACAGCTATTTTGAATTAATAGTTTACAAAGGATTAATGAATAAAAATTTTACAAGTGACGATTAAATTAATTTTGTTTGACAGCTAATGAAATAACCTATCTGTGTTCGTACTAAGACCTGTTTTTTTTTCTTCTTCTTGCGGTGCCTTGTCAGGTCTCCCTAATGTTGGCGATCACTACAGCGAAAGCATCTCGATCCTGCGCTATTCTTATATTCCGCATCAGGACAACTGCTTGTTGGATGTACTCGCCATAGTTATTATTGGGAAAAGATGACCAGAGTGGTTTTCCGTTGAATTCTCTGGTGGATTTTTCTATCGGGGTAACCTTCTCTTAGCTGGTTGGTTCTGGTTTAGAGGCGCCAAATACTCGCCTTTCATCCTCTCGTTATCTGCTGTGATCACACCGTTATAAGTGTGGTCCAATTGCCCAGGGTTCACAACGTGGACGCTAACTAATTGAATTAGCCAGTAGTATTGCCGGTGGAATGCAACTACGCGTTTGCAGCATTTTATAGAATCACACCCTCCAGCAAAATGTGGCTCACTGAGACGCTACTGACAATTCGAACCCCATTTTTATTTGTTTACAATAAATTATTTATCTTCAGTAAATAAACACCAACATTTATTTTCCTAAAAATGAATATTTTTTTACATTTTCGTGTAAAAACAAATATCAATCACTTTTGAACAGCAATTTTGAATCATACGTAAAGTTTTAATCCCAAAAAAGTAAAAGATTTGTTGATGTTTACACATGTTGAGTCATCACTTTTATGTATTTGCTTTTCAAAACAACAAATAAAATCAAATAAATAATAAAATCGAATCAAAATCATGTGTTAATTAGGTAAAATTTAAATAATTATTATAATGAGTAAATAACTTCAGAAAATTTATAGAATTTAATTAAGCTTGTATATTTAAAAAAAATAAAACGTTTTTGAGGAGTTGTGTTGACATAATATAAAAGATTACAAACATCTAAAGGTAACAAATTGTGATTTTTATTATAGGTGCTAATATCGTACGTATTGTGTATTGTTAGTAAAAAAAAAAAAATTATAAATAAATTACATATTTTAAATATTAAATATAAAACTTTGGAAAAAAATATTTGATTTGTTGAAAAAATTGTTTTATACTAATATTTTTTATTTTTAAAAAATAAAATAGAATTCTAAACTATCTTTGGTACGGGTTACCCTAGTAAAGATACATTATTTTAAATTTGTAATCATTTATAAAAAGTCAAGCTTAATTAAATAAAATATTTTATTTTTTTTATCAAAAAGTACTGCTTTCTTTGTTTGATTCTAAATGATACCCAATCAAATCTTTACCATTCGAAAATTCACAATGGTGAATAATTTTTCAATTTCAATGCTAACCTGTTCGTTTTCACACCCTTTCGACCTCGGCTCAATGATGTGACCAATATGGAACAACAATATGCGTGGAAAATAGCCGAAATCCAATTCGTTGCTGTCAAATAGAGAGCGAGTTGACAAATATCCCAGAATATCGATCACGTTGAAAAACGTGCGTGAAAAAGTCAAACAAGCTTCATAATATGCAAATGGTATGCAAAGGGTGGGGGGGATGGAGATTATACAGTCTGCGAGTTCGTTAATTCGACGTTTTCAACATTGACCCTAGAGTAGGACCCTTAGGAAGAGGGGGCTCCCACGGGTATAATCAATCCAATTTGCATCCTTAACTTGGGATGGGATGTGTAACAACCCTATTGTGTACGTACTTTAAGGGCCATGATAGCTAGAATGTGACTTCCATCTAAACATCATGACTCGGTTTGTGTCCTTAGTTCGTGTCTTGGTGGGGGATTTTCCCAATAATTTATTCTGTCCGCATAACCACAATGATCTCTTCTTACAACTTCTACAATGATTTGCTTTTTACATAAGATTTTTATTCGAATGTCTCTTCAGGGGTTCATTTTATGTAAAAACTAATTGGGTATTCTCGTATTTATTATTAGAATTTAAGTTTTTTTCAGAACTAAACAACATTTGATGAATAAATGTATTTAACTTTGTCCGTGTCTAGGCGGGTGAAGAATACAGTGTTCTCAGTAAAATACCATTATAATCCTCAACGAATGTTTTCGACTCGACGGCCACTGTAAGTAATAATTCGTGATAAAGTAAATCGAGTGGAAATAAATCCGTCTGCTTATAGTGATAGGCAGAGCATTCGACTATCATTCTTGAAATCTTAGGTTAGATTCCTGGCACGCGAAGGATATTTTAAAGGGCGATTTGAAATGGCGAAATTCCGCTGACCCTGGACTGGCACCTCAAGCAAAAAGCTGTTCACAGTTAACCTCTCCTTCACATAAAATAAACCCAAAATATGCTCCATTTAGTGTACCAATGCAGTGCCCAATGCACCATAATATTTGGGTAAGTGTACGATAATAATGTTTTTTCACTTTAAAAATTAAGGGATATTTTATTAATACGGCACATAAATTACTGACATTGCTATATTTTTCCAAGACAAACACTAACAAGACTATTTTTATTATGTATTGAAAAAAATGTATTTGATTAATAATAAAAACATTCCAAGGGGATTAAGTTGAGGTTTACATAACTTATGTATTGAGTTAACCTTTTTTTAAAGTTTTTATATTATATGTTGTTTTTTTGAATTTCTGAATATTTTTTCATTAAATTATTAACGTTTTATGCAATTTTCTATTTACTCGATACAGAAAAAAAAACACACCAATAATAAGTGACAAGCACTTGAGATATTTGCAATAAGACAGCAACAAACAACGCAACGGGCCATTTGTCCCTCGTTGCTCATCGGGCGGGTGGTTTGGGTTAACTACGAGTATGGGTTGTTTGGGGTTAAGTAGAGAGAGAAGTGCTCGCAGTAAGCGAGGCAGAATAATGAAACCTTGTTTAATCAGTAGTGGTTGTCCAAGAAATGGTTCTTCTTCATTTTCATAGTGATGGCAAGGGGTGAATAAGGATGCTCCCTTGCATTAGGGGTGACATGTTTTCATTATAAATTTTCCTAAGAAATGTAACTTTCGTATTTTATTTTTAATTTTATAAATTATGTTGCTGAAACTTTGCATTTTACATAATATTTATGTTACATTTTTTTCACAACAGTAAAAAGGCTTTTATGTAAAAATACGCACGCTTACACATTAACAATTTATTTTTTTTAATGTGTAATATGCAGGTATGTTAATGTGTTGGTAAAAATCGCAAAGATGATTGGTTAACTTCTTTTGATGACCATTTCAACATGTGTTTGATAAGAAAAAATACAGTATCCATGTCTGAAGCTTAATGTTGGGAACGGAAAATTGCAATATTTGATGATCTTACCGAAAAATCGTTTTATTTAATAACGTGTCTGATAACGAAAGTGATGACACACTTAATGTGTTGTGATATTTAATTTATTTTCTTTAATTGTTTGGTTTAATATTGTTTACAAATAATTATATGGTTTTCATATAATGTATATAATTTTAGTTTAAAAAAAATAAAACTAAACTTAATTCCAAAATTTCAGTTAAAATTTTATGGTTTAAGCTAATTTAACATACTAGAAAACACACAATTTGTAAGGTATTAGTCGATACAATTTTACATGCATTTACATCTTATATTACTTGAATTAAATTTTAGCAACTACCTTTGGTTTAAAAAAATTCCAAGTATAATGTGTCATTATTTTCGAAGATGTTTATTGAAATAACTTAAATTTATTGTATTTTATTTATTTTAAAGTTTTTTTTTTAATCCCTTGAAATATATATGTCTATATCTTTGTTTTTCCTTTTTTTAAAGTGTTTTTTTTTTTGCATTTAAGATTTGTTTTTTTCTTATTTATTTTAATTCTTACATTTTTATTGCTTTAATATTATTTTCATTCATGTAAATACGTTAGTAATAGATATACAAACTTTTAAAAATAACTTTTTACTTTAATTTAATTTTTTAAACTGCTTTCATTTATGTTTTTTTTTCTTCTTTTTTGCACTAAAAATAGTAATTTATCATAGAATTGAGATTATATATATTGATAATATACCTAATATGGAAACTTCACTGGTCCATTAGAATTAAGTCTAACTGTATATTCTATAAAACTGTGTAATTGTACTATATGTTTACTCAATAAAAGAAATTTAAATAAATATTATAGAAATATACATAATAGATAGAATACATTTTTTTTTTCTTTCAATTTCTTATACAATATACAATACGGAATAAGAGACGAAAATTGAGAATGTGTACTTATTAACTTAAATTTATTCCTGAGAGATTATTCTCAAAAGTTGAGAAAGTATGATGAAAAATATCGATTTTCTTATTTCGGAAGTATACTTCATGTTCCCGAAACATGCGGGCTATAGTTGTGTGGCATGTTGCATTACTTGAAAATAAAGGCAGTTTTAATATGTCCCGATGTCCAAGTGTTCTCAATCCCGTATTTATTTGTAATTTATTAAGGAGGTATCTACTTTATGGTTTAATTATTTTATATAGAAATTTTATATTAATAACAACACGGCGTTTTGTCAGGGAATTAAAATAAAAAAGAGTTTGAAGTAATTTAAATTTGAACGTGGGGTAGACGTGTTGGACTTAAATAAAAGGTACTTTAAGAACTTTTAAGAAATAGATTTTAATACTGCTGTCTACATACGCATGAGTTACTCAGGGTAACAATAATTATGTGTAATAAATACTTTAAAACTGCATGTTGTCTCTATAATTATTCATTGATATATCTAAAAATGATTTTAACACAGAGAAATATGTGTGTACAAGTTTTTATATTCAATGAATTTCTCAATCTGCAAATCTATTTAAGATGATTTTTTGTAGTTTCAATACCATGGAGTAATATGTTAATCTGAATAATTCCTGAGGGGGCTTAACCCAGTAAATGTCTCCGCAAACTTTGACCAGTTGTTTTATTCAATTAAGATTTAAAATTTTTGGTGTATAAAACCATTTAATTAAAATATATTCTTCCAACTAAAATCATTTGTCATTTTTGCTATTTTATTTTTAAAACTCGTAACAATGGATTTTAATTTGATTCAACTATATTGCTTTATTAAAAAAATATATTTAAAAATGATGTTTTTGTAAAGTTGTTTTTTTGTTATTATTTAAATCTCCAAAATTGATTTTCATTTAACACCACAGTTTCTTCTAAATGCAATCGTAAATATAAAGAAAATCAAACCTCTGAAATACATTTTTATTTTAAAATCTATAAAAAGCGTAAAAAATTAAATTTAATACATTATGATTGAAACAAACGTGAGTTACACATTTATTTAATTCATGAAATTCGGCTGTAAATCAAACTAGACCTTTCTTAAGAAATGTTTTTTAAAACTTGTAATTCTGTTTTGCTCGTCTGCGGCTTGTGTGTGTCGGCTGAAGTTACTGAAAACCGCCCTTAACAGAAGGAAAGTAGACTGAAACTAGGGGCGAGAAAATAGGGAGAACAACTTAGTTTTCCGGCCACGAACCAATGTTCCTTGTTACTCCTCTACTCTGTCCCTAAAGCCTTCATCATTCAACTTAGGCCTCCGAAACTGGGTGCGTAGTTGTATTCGCACAGAATTAATATTTTGAAATGTAACGTTCCAAATTTTCAGTGACTGAAATATATAACGTAATTGAAGAAAATTTATTATCTAATAATTACACATTAAAGTACATGTAAAACTTTATCTCAACTCGTTTGAAGATGTGGTTAATCTCAAGTAAACTTAACGCCGCGCACTGTTCAGTTTAAAATGTTATATTTGAGTAAACTCGTATAATCAGCCCTCCGTCAATTTACTTAAGTTTGTTTTTGTCAAAAATCTCGAGTTAGTATAAGCTACTTAACTTATTATCCACATACCACTAGAATAATTTAAACTAGAATATATTTTTTTTAATAAAATCATCCTAGTCAAACACCTTGAGTTTATATCAGTGACTTAATTTATTGCTTAGTTGTCATATATATCGAATTCTTATTTAGAAATCTGAATATATACTATTTTTTTTAATAATAAACTCATTCTGATGGTAAAAAAAAAGTTTATATAAGTAGGTAATTAAACTATATTCCTTTATTAGGGTCTTCTACCAAAACAAGGTAAAAAAGGCGAAGAACAGGTTACATAGATTTACAAATTAGCATTCAAAACAACATTGAAACAACAACACCCACATACTAGGCAACGCCTGAAAATGTTATTTTTTCAATTTCTGGTGAAATAATTCAATTAGATGAATCTCACCCGCATAAATAAAGGTTTCAGCTCTTTAACTTCACAAACATCAACAGATGAAAGAATTTAAGGAATATAGATGTTCAAATATAGGCAGAATGGTGAATGTTACACAGTGTGTAAAGTGGCCACTTAAACCAGCCATTGACAGGTCATAAACCCTGTAGATGCCTAGACTTCCATATAACCTTCTCTTAAATGTTCTTCATCTCAGTTGTAATATTTAAATTTTATTATTGTAAATACTATTTTATGTCGTTTGTGTATGTATATTTTTATTTTTTATAGTTTGTGTCCATATTGTTATTCATATTAAATTTTCTTAAATGTTCTTCATCTCTATTGTAATATGTTAATTGTTTACTTATAACTAACTAAAATCTTAAATTTTTTCAATTTTAAAATCCGAATACCAATAGTTTTTTTAAATCAACTTTCTCATTTGTCAAAAATCTAAAATTAGTATTGGTAACATATAATTTATTATTCACTTATGATTAGAACGATTTATTTTATTTTTAAATTTAAATATCCTTCTGATAAACATTTAGAATAAACTCACCGTAATAGAAGATATCCACATTACCACAACTGTTCCATATGTTTACTTTTGTGAAGTCAAATAGTTAAACCCTTTATTAAATGAGATTCATTTATGTTAATTATTTCACCTTAAACCAACCAATGGCATGTCATTAGGCTTAAGAAAACCTAGACTAAAATATTCCTATTTAAAAAATTATTACCTTTTCTGTGGCAATAAATTTAAATATTGATAAATTCTTAAATTCCGGCCGTTTTTCCAAACATTTGTACATACTCTAAATATAATAAAATATTGATGGGTTAAATCATTAATGCGTACATAACATTTTTTGAAATACCAAAATATTTTTAATATTTCAAACAATATAAAAGAAATAATAAACCACTTCGTTTTACTTTCAAAGTATAATTTAGTAATGAGTCTAATCCTATTTTATTTTAACAATGTCTACTAAATATTATATTCGAACATATGAAACTAATAAGTCGATTTTTTTTCAAGTTCTTGTAAAGATGTGCGATGTGGAGTGAGATGGATACGATCTTAAAAACTAGACAAGAGTGAACTAATGGGAAATATCTTTATGTGGTTATTTATTATTTTTTCTTATTAATAATTCTATCCTTATTAAATTTTAAAAAAAGCATTTTATAAGAAAATGACGTGTCTACAGGAATTTATTCAGAGATAGAAAAGGTTTAAGGCCATAATAAAATTGGAGGAACACTTTTATATTTCCATCTCTAAAATGTGGTCCATTTTTGTTGTTATTTGTTTACCTAATAACTCCCTAGGGGATAAAATCCAGTCTTTTTTCTACAAACGTTTGGAAAAACTCAAAACTTTGTCAAAGATAATGATTCTGTGGCACACATTTTGTTTATCATCAAAATGGATGATATTTATTTTTTATTATATGAGCATGATTAAGCTAAATTTTCGCTGTTATTGTTTATCACAAAGTTCTTTCCCAGCAAAATAGATTATCATATTTTATTTATCGCATTGTCCCTTTCATCCACTAAAATTTATGCAAATACGAAAACAATTTATGAGTATATAAACCAGACGAGACGACACGAAAAATCCCGTGAAATTTCATAAATCACACGAAACACAAAAAGGAAATGAACTAAACAGAACAAACCATTTAAAAGGAGGGAAAAAAGCCAACAATAAACCCACCGCTGGGAGAACGTTAATTAATCCTAACATTTTGCAATGTAAATTAAATTATTTTGTGCACAGATATACTCTTCATTGTTTTAGATGTTCAGATAAACACCAATGATTCGAAAACAGGCGCATATTTGGATTTAGCGTGAATACCTGAGTAACAAAAAATACGTATTTTTTAATAACTACACAGTTTTTTAAATGACGTTTTTTACTTGAACTTTTAAAAAACTGTCATAAATAATTACCATAACATCGTTTTACCATTAGCAAAAGTCGGAATATTCCAAAGTTCAGACATTAAAAAAAACATGGAGACATACGGTTTAATCATTTATTTTCCTTAATTCATAGAAATTAAAATATTATTTGCGCTGTTTTGGCAAACTAAATAAAAAATCATTAATACGCCGTTCATCTTACATGCGTGCATCCCCCATCAATAGCCGACTGATTCTATGCTCCAGAACAGTGTCTCTGTTTTTCTTTTTTAGAGTTCCATCTTCGTGCTCTCTTTTGTGGATTTATTGCTGTATTGGCGTCATATTTATTCTTCGCATAGCAAGGATACAGACTTTTTAAATCAAAATTAAGCTAAGTTATACAAATTATACTTTTTAAATCCGGTGAGAAAATATCCATTTGAATATTACAAAAAAAAAACATCATCAACTTCAAAAATACAATTTCGTCCCAACCCAACACAGGACTTTGGTTCTATGGAGTTAGGATTAGTGTTTTAATGAATGTTTAATTAATACATTTGTTGTTAAAAAAGTAAATTAAATAAAATAAAAAAAAATAGGAGAGATATAAATTAAGTGTTGTATTGTATGTAAACTAGCGTGAGCCACACAAGACTTAAGTCACTGAAACAAAACATACTTATTTTGAAAAAAAATCATTTAAGTTTAAACTAAAAATGGTAGGCACAGAGACAAAAAACATAAAATTAGCAATGAGGAGAAAAACGGAGTCTGAAAACATATCTAAACTTTAAAATATTCTGTCTTTTGCTTGAAATAACACAATGTTACATCACCACATGTAATTTTTTTTACCACTGCCTTTTAAGAGTTAAAATTGATTTTAATTACATTTAGAATGTGAAGTAACGAAATGTTATTTGTTATTGAGGTGTCATAAAATAACGTAACGAAACATTTTCAAATAGGGAACCAATCAATGCTAAAACGATTATATTATATAATAATATATAATAATAAAATAATAAAATAATGGATCAGTAAAAAAGGAAAACACATTTCGATGGAAGATTTTAACGACTTTAGAAGTTATTATCTTGTTGTTTTATATTACAATTTATTAAGCTTACCGGCGTCAAATTACCAAATAGTAATAAACCCGAAATTAGCAAACAAAGGTCAATACGAAAAAAACATTTTGAATACGAGTCATCATTGTAGGCCGTAACAAGACCTCAAACGATAAGAATAATTAAAATATATATATTTTATATATCCATAATATTGACGGTGTGTGTGTGCGCGTATGTGTGAGACAAATCAGATTTATAACCGTGCTATTATGTTACCCAACTTCGAGAACATTAGAGAATGTTACCTAAAAGTATTGTTTTCTTTAGAAATAAACAAAGTTACTAGGAAGGTGTAACATCAAATTACATTTACGAATGTAACCTTCTATTAAATAAAAATACCGATTTATTAATCTATTAACGTTTGCATCGGTGTACTTTTAAAAACAATGGATTTGCAAACAAAAACTGAATTTCAAATATTAAATAGTATGTAAAGTCATCTTATTGTTCTTATTATTGTATATTGATAACCTTAGACATTCAAATGTATCAGGGAGGTATTTTGTATATGCAGATGATGCTCTATTGATATATAGTGGTGATAATGAAACCCAACTGCACAACAACATCAATGAGGATCTGAATAAGTTTATGTACTGGTTAGATAATAACTCATTAACAATAAATACAAATAAATATATGATAATTAAACAAAAAAACAAACGACTCGTAAAATTTAATCTAATAATTAAAGATGAGCAAATTAAATAAACAGAAAATGTAAGGTACTTGGGTCGGAAGTGGGTGAAAAATCAGCGTGGACAAAACATATCAAAGCAGTTATAAAAAACTTGGTCCAATTATTGGAATAATGAGAAGAACAGAAGTCTTTGATAAAAGTACAAAATTAATGATATACAATGATTTTATACTTCCGTACTTTGTATATAGATCAATAACATGGTCGCAATGTAGTCAACAAATGCTAGATTCAATACAAAAAACAATAAATAAAGCACTTAAGTAACGTTAAATTTTAATTAACACTTTATAAATACAGAGATTTATATAGAATAACAAAAATGCTCAAACTAGAGGAATGAATCTGCACAGAAATGATAAAAATGATATTTAAGATGAAAAAGAATAAAATATAGACAAATATTAAATTAAATTTTAACTACAACATACATAAAATAAATACAAGAGCATTATATCATTTAACTTGCGAACAACCTAGGACCAACAGAAAAAGAAACAGTTTTTTGAAAACAGCAATAATTTTTTTACAATTCACTTTTGTGTATATAACAATAAATGTCTACAATTCACTTTCTAATGACCTAAAAAATGTACAAAACATATACGTACTTAAAAAATACTTAAAGAAAACAGTTCTTACAGCCCGTGTGACGAGTGATATGTGATGTTATTTCATCGACTTTTTATTTAAACTATTGTTATCATATATATATATAATATCCCCTCGTACAAGCAATTTGCTGATTGGGAAAATTTCGTACAAATAAAATATGTAATGTAATGTAATGTTATACGTTAAGTTTATAAACCTTGTATTTTGTCATAAATAAATAAATCATAAATCATCTTTTAAACCAGCAAATCATATGTCTTGAGGCGTTGTAAGTGTATTTCCATATCAAATATCTTCTCCATCGCTATTGAAATATTTTTTAACTTTAAAAAACTCACTTGCGGATAACATCAAGTACTACAAATATTGAAATATCCTAAAAATATTTTCATATTTTTTGCTTAAATAAAATTTTTAAAAATAGGATTTTGTTTCTTTATGCCCAAGTTTGTATATTTGTGCGACTAAAAAGTTTTCAAATCATCTTTTTTTAAAAGAGTTTACTTTAATCAGACAACAAATTCAACGAGGTTTTTGAAAATGTCAAAAAGTTTTCCTCTCAAAGTCGGTTATTCAATTAGAATATTTTTTGTTCTAGTGTATGTTCATGTAAATGAAAATTGAAAATGCAAATTAACTCCGGACCCTTCAATTTCGTTTGAGTGCAAGCCAAATACGAAAGTCAGTGGCTAATTTAACTAACCGCATCACAATTCTGTGTGAACATACACCAACATTTGTTTAATTACTAACACGATCAAAGTTTGAATACTTATTATTTATGTAAAGCATTGACTTTGTGGTCAAACATTTTAACTAATGTTAGTAAATATTAGTATATAACCACCTACCTACTTTTTTAGTCCTCCGCACCGGTTTCGAGACGTACCCGTCTCTTTGTCAGGAAACTCACTTCACCAACATGCAAATACTAAAATACACTCCACTTTCACCATCACCGTAGTATATATATAGTATTTCAAAAAATACATATATCACAGGCAAGTTTATAAAGATGCGAAGACCATCATGTCTAAATGTGCACTAAGCTTAATTAAAAAATATTTAATCTCATATTGAAGAATTGGTAGGAAGTTGAGAGGTTGAGGGGGGGTATAAGTAGATTAACCCGATTGGTTAATTTTGAATTAAAAAAGAGGGCTGTACTGAAAACTTATTTGATTATTTATTAAGGGAGTATCATTTTTAAGGCTTTTTTAATGTGAAAAATTTCCATATTATTTCATTTAAGTCCTTTCTTATTATGTGAATATATTTTTTACTCCTTTGTCGTTATCGAAATCGTGATTTGAAGTTATAAGATGATTAGCAAACTCTGAAAAATTATTATTATTTAAATATTTCATGTGTTTTTTAAAACAAATATTGAAGCTACGTGACGTCCTTCCAATGTATCTCAATGGGCACGAACTGCATTAGAGTTGATAAACTCCTGAGTTATCAAATATCTCCACCTTTACAATTTATAAGTAATTTTCGACATTCTCTATAAATCTGCATATGATTTATATATTTTTGTAAATACCAAATACATATATACTGCGGTGATGGTAAAGGTGGAAGGGAATTTTAGTATATGCATGTTGGTGTAGTGAGTGTCCTGACGAAGAGACGGGTACGTCTCAAAACCGGTAGACTAAAAAAGCTGATGAGTGGTTTTATACTAATGTTTACCAACATTAGTTTAAAGACTTAAGTTAGAATTTTTATATTGAACTTTGTTTAAGTTTATTTTGTTTGATACGGGAAAAACTTGTATTCCATTGGACACCAACAGCTTATTTATATCTAAACTGCCCCATAAGAATAAACTATTTTTATTCTCGGCATAGCACCCTAACTTGAGTTTTACATGCCTTTATCCACCAAAGTTATTGTTGCAATTGTTATTAACGAAAGAGTTGACAATATATAACGAGCATGTCACAAGCAAACAACTTGGTGATTCGTGTAAATAGAATTTACCTTTGAGTTTGAAATCAATTTGCAAATGCACACAATAAATTCATTTCTCTAAACTGTCAATGTGAGCTAGTAGACGTAGCCAACAATTTACTGAAGATGTACTGGACCCGAGAAAATCAACATGTAATAACACTGACTAACCTGGTGTCGAGTCCTCTTCCTTATCGGCAATCAGCTCACGCTATCGGGGAAAATTGGTCTTCAGGTACACTGCAAGCACAATTTTGTCTGGAGGCGAAAGATGATGATGAACGGCGATGGACGATGACAAGTTTGCGGCGTTGTGCGAGTCAAAGCGAAGCTATAAAAACTTGCACGGTAAATAGCGGAAAATATTTTTATCACTTCAGAAAGCATGCGTACATAAGCCGTCGAAAAAGCGAAGAAGCGCACGCAGGCCAAGCAGTGTAGCCAAACAAAAAATGTCCAGTCATGCGTAGAAACATCACAAAACCAAAATTAGCCAGTATCTACTTTCATATAATGGCTCTGGCGTAATATTCGTACATCGAAACAGATTATCAGCTCAACCACAATTTATAGAACAGGACAGAACAATAAAATAATAATAAATAATGTATTTTATTTTAATGCACATGTTTTTTATTCCGTAATTGATTTATTTTATTGAGTTTTTCTACTGACATTTCTTGGTGGAACTGCATTTTAATTATAATAATAAAAATACTTGATAGTTTATTCCACTTTTATTTATAATTATTTTATACATTTTTTACCAGTGACCGGGTTTCGTCGTGACCAACATCGGTGTCGGTCGATGTCGGTGTCGATGTCGGTCGACGATGTCAGTCACAACGAAATCCAGTCACTGGTAAAAAATAAAAAAAATAATTATAAATACAAGTGGAATAAAACTATAAAGTATTTTTATTATTATGAGTTTAATTTAGTTTGTAAAAATATATACTTCATGTCTTAAATTTTTTTTCTGTATATTTTCAAATGTTTGAATCACACTATTGACTATAGGATAGTTCAGGAAAAGAAGATGCTGAACACTACGTGGAAAAAATAGATCTTATTAGCAAATGTCTAACAAAAATTCGTCATTAGGTAACAATCTGCAATTAAATAAATATAACGTGATCTGCAGTCTTTGATCTGCAACCTTCCTTTTCACATTCATATAAATCAGAATCACTAATTGAAATATTTTGAAGTGTGATGCCAATACTATAAAGCCAATTCTCAAATTGTAATAAATAAGTACAATTTGAAAACATAAGCAATCACAAAAAACATACTTGTGTACATTGTTCACATCACATCGCATGTATAATTTTTTAAAAAAGTATTATGACAATAGTTTATGTACTACACATCATCATCATTATTCCATTTCCTAACATAATGGTACATAGGGCACTGCGCTGATGCACCAATCAATGTGAATCATAATCATTTTCGTTAATATAATACATGCTGAGCCATGTTAGATGAAAACTATCTTAACCAGAGTACGCTCCGTATTCATTTTCTAATTCACTAGTTTTATGAAGATTCCCTGGTATAAAATATGTACTCGTATACTTACAATATACAATAAGTTTATCAAATAAAATATGATAAGTCTTACGCTTCAGATGCCAGTCCAGCGACTATGAAATACAATATTTAATAAATAACCGTGTATAATACAATATAAAACTGTAGTATATTTCAAGCGCCGGCGGCGTCAATACAGATGCCGCCGATCGCTCACGATTAGAATGTGTGTTATTTTATTAACATTTTTTTATTTCTAATAATTGTACGAATATTTATTGGGGACAGAGACACAGTTATCAGTCACACAACCAGGAATGACCCATGCCTGTAAACTTGCCCGGCTCACTAGAAAATTATAACAGTCTTTGAAAATTTGATTTTTTTGATTATGTTAAATATGAAATATTTAAACTTTAAGATTAAAATACGGAAATCCTTGTATTTGTTTAATTGCGTTTGCCATTTAGTGGGAATTTCAAATACATTTAAATTTTTTTAGTCAGTTAATTAAACAATAAAAATATATTTTCCAAATAAATTTTATCGCAATTTGATAGCAACAATGCTTAAACAACAAAATTGAATAGAATTATACTTTCACCAATAGATTCATGTTGTGTAAAGTATGTGAACACAAATAATTATAACACGCCAGTAATCATTATCCTTACATTAATGCGGATTACACATGACTTTAATTACAAGTCAGTATTAATTATCCTAACGTAAAAGTAATTAAATAACGTTCCATTTCGGTGGATATAATATAAAATAATGTCTCTTGCTTATGTAAGAAATATATATTTGCGTATAATTCAATATTGATTATTTTGAACAATAAAAAATACGTCATCCATTTATTAAAAGGAAAAGAAACCAGTGTTTGTGCTCAAACAAACAGTAGTACGTGAAAACCAGCACAGACAGAACATTTAGGTGAGGAGGTCACCTTTCCTTCTCAAGTCAAACAACTGGTGAGCTTTTTTAACTCAAGCACTTTATTATAACAAAGAACAGTTTGTTAAAAATAAGGCGGTGAATCACTATTGAATCTCCAGATGGTGTCTCGAATTTCTTCTTTGGGCGATCTCCGTTCGTCTCTTTCTTGCGGCTTCTTGCTCGGAACTGTCCGTCTCTCTCAGAAATCTAAGCTTAAATAATAACCCTTGATCCCTGAGGCCCTTCCCTATTTTTCTACATTTGGGCGCGCCAATTTTCTAGGACACTCCCTTTTTTATGGTTTATTTTTATTCCATACACATATTCCTAATTTAAGATATAATTACAAAATACCTAGGCTAATTATTGCTTATATTATCATAGACTCACATATCCTACAATTTTGTATAATGATTTATATAATAAAAAGTTCCAATAAATCCTCCAAGTCAATGCTACTTCCTAGTTTATCTAGCTAAAACATATGAATGTTAAATTAAAATAAAATTACAATACATTATTCCTATTCAGGAAAGATAATGTCATCTTATCATTTACCGGGCCAAAGTATTTCCGTATTATTTACGCAACTATTTCAAATTTTCTAACTGTAAGAACACACAAATACTCAGCTCCAACGCAACGATTACATCCTTTTGTAAAGCGCTGTCTGCAATTAGCGCATTCTTAGCCAATGAGAAGTCATCTTATGTTTACGTAAATAGTAAAAACTAGCGTCGCCTTTGTCCACGGTATCGATTGTTTACGTAAATGGCATGTGCCAAAAAGAGCCAACTATATCTCCGGTTGCATCCCGCCTCTAGTTCATTTCAGCTCCGACCTTGCCGCCGACAACACGTGTTCAGGATCCCGTTCAAATTTCACAAAATTTATGAGACTCCCTTGGTCCATAATACAACTGCATAAAAAACATTTGTTAGCGAAACAATGTAACCTACTACAATATGTTAAATAAATTTATTTACTAGGTTTCTTAATAAAATCTACCCTACTCTATTTGCATTACGTAAATTTAATTTTGGAACTAACAACCAGTATCAATGTTTTTGTTACATCTTTGTATCTTTATTGCTGGTTATTTTTAATTTCTTAATTTAATGCCAATACAAATACTCTAAAAGTACATTCTAATCTCATATGCAGAGAATAACTTAAAGATGAGGACAGTAGAATGTACCTTCCTAACATTGAATTTTGTCTCTGAATACGGACATAAGTATCACTCGTCATTTATTTTCAACAAGCAAATACCATTTAGAAAAAATAAGAAATACTTTAAGAATATTATATAATAATTTAAGTAAAAGAAAGGCACTTTTTTTTTTAATTTCAGTTGCAAATTACACAGAATTAATTATATATTGTCAACTACTTTACCTCGATTTTTTTCGTAATTTTGAACCAACCTTAACACTAAGAAAAAAAACTTTGGTCTACTAGATAATTCAAATTAAAATATTTTGACTATCGGGTTCTCAGAAAACGACTAAATATCGATTACCTGGGACAAATTCATAAAACATCAATTTGAATAAGTGAAATTTAGTCTAATTATTTCACTGAGCACAAGACATATAATTTTAATAAGATGAAAAGTGACTATCGGGTGATCATTTTCTAGCCTCAGATTACCTAAAGCTAACCTAAGGACTCGACACGGTGACTCGAGGAAGTTTTTTAAACACTTTGTTAAAGATTAAATAAGGAACAAAAATTTTCGCATAGTACGGTCTAACGTCGGAGGACCAATCTTGAAAAAAAATAATTTATACTTGCATTTTTTTCTGTGACTGAGCGTGGCAACCCTATGTCACATATCAGTTTCTTATTTACATCAAGACTTCATTTATATGATTTGTGCTGGATAACAAATTATTTTTGTTATTATACCCGCCATATAAAATGTACTGGAAGTATTATTGTACATTTCAATTCATTTGTAGTATGAACGTTTAGCTACTCCGCAAAATGAACTTCTTATCTAAATTTCAATACTCTGAAAATGATTATACGAAAACTATTAAAAATATAATCAAATCTAAACGGTAATTTTCCTCTCGTACGGGTATCTTTACCTCGCAAGGGGTTGCAAAAGCTCGATTTTTAAGCAAATGCAAAAAAGCTCACTTCGAAAAGTAAACCAGCCGTAATTTTTCCACTTTTGAACTTAAACCCTTTTCTAGCGTGTGCAGGGTTACCAACACTTGAATACTTTTTGCTACTTTTAACAAAATTTCTTAATATCTTAAACAAAATATATATTAACGTCGAAATATAAAAGAAGTTTTGTTTAAAATAGTGTAAAACAATTGATAAAGTTTTTTCCTGTTTTAAAAATAAAGTATTTGCTTAGGTACTCCTGTACCTCATTTAAAATTATTTATTAAAAACAAACAAATATAAATTACGATCAAATATTTCTTACACTTGCTGTTAATATGCCCCCGATAAATTTACAAAACGCCCCTAACAAAACAAGTCGAATCAATGTATAAAAATCATAATTAATCTTAATAATTCTCAGGACCCTCTAAAGCAGTGTTTTCCAGCCTTCTTTATGCCATGCCCCACCATAGTCTTTTCAAAAGTCAGATGCCCCACCGGCATCTTTTTTAACTAAAGAGCAGGTAAATTATCAAATCATATTGTAATATGTTTGTAAACATATGAACCCCTCATGAAATAAAATAAAACCTATTCTAATACATATATTATAAGTGAAATTATTACAAAATAAAAATTGAAAAGAAGATTAAAATAAAAATGAAAACAATAATAAAACACGAGTGACAATTGAAATTGAGTACAAACACACACATATCTTGACGCCTAAATTCATGATTAAATTCAGTTACGCTTGCTACAAAGAAATTTGATGTCCAGGTCTTTCTTAATTAATTTCAGTCTTAGGTCCCCTTTTTTTATTTGAAAATTGATACATAAACCCTTACGAATTTTTACGGAGTCTTTTGTTTAGTTTTGTCTGGTAGTTTATTGTATAATCTCAGTCCCTGGTTCATTAGTCTTGATTGTCTTTGTCTTGTTTTAGAAAGTTGTGTATGGTATTTGTCTGTTATTCTCGTATTATGTCCATGTTGACTTCAATTTTTTACAAGTTTTAGTTCTTCGTCTACAATTACATTAGTGGCTAATTTATGGATAAACTTTAATGAGTCTAGTTGAAAGAGTTCAGTTATATTTAATTGCTTAGTTTGTTTAAAAAGTTCTCTAGTAACAGTTAGATGGGGAAGGTCATTTACTAACTTTAATATTTTATTTTGTTGTCTTTGTAGTCTGTTTATGTCATTTTAATATCCTGCTCCCCATAGTAATTGCGTATAACATATTTTAGTTTTTACCACTATTAGTTATATCCAATCGATTTTGTTTTTTAATGAGTATATTGCGTAGGGTGCTAAAACCACATTCAACCAAATAAGTTGAGAGAAAGAGTAATAATCATTTTCTGGCATGCAAAGTAATATTATGATATTTTGTTTTAGTTTTTTCGCAAGCCAATCCATGCCATTATTTCATTTATGTTCAACAAATTTGTAATCGAGTCATCATTTTGCATTTCTGAAAGTTCCTCTTGATACAGTTGTTCATTTGAAATATCTACCAGCATGGGTTGTGTCAACCGAACTGGAAAATTTATTTCCTTTAAATCAGCAAATCGTTCTTTAAAATCATTAAATAAAGTTTGCAGATGGTCGAAAATAACAAGTTTAGCATTATCAGTAAGTAAGTTTAGCACCCCACCGTCCGAAACACTGCTCTAGAGTGTCAAATATAGTTGTTACCTACAAACATTAGGACAAATTAAATATATTGTTTTTTTAACCCTCCAGATGTCGCAAATTCTGAATTTTTTTTTGTAGAAAATTATAAACATTATGGAATAAATACCTATTTTAAAGTGTATTTCTACAGATAAAACAAAATATTGTTAAAAACAAGGTCGAAAAAAATACTTACTTATAAATGATGAACAATTTGACAAGGTAATCTAGTTTTTTATAATAAACGACAAATGTTTTATTATTAATTTGTGAAATATCTTAAATAAAATTTATTTTTGAATTGCCTGAATGTCGAATTGAATCTATCGATATTTGTTTATTTATTCGTTTAAAATGACATATTTAGAAATTCAGTATTTTATGAACATTCGGGCTATGTCCGTATTGAGCCAAAATAATTTACACTTAAAGTAAATAATGATTACGTGTCGTCGGCCTAACTTGTTAAGTAAAAACAGTTTTTACTTCAGTAACGACGATTTTTTTTGCTTTGTGTTTTTTTTATAAATAATGTGAAACTGTACGAATATAAAAAAATTACACACATTTAGATTATTTGAAGTCCTAACAGTAAACGCCAAAATATTTTTTTGACCATATGTTGACATTCGAGTTTTACAAATAAGGTCGACGATGTGATACAATAGAAATAGTGTATTTGGGCTTCTTGTTTTGCTGTAGTGCAATAAAAACGTTTTATTTTTTATTTTTGATATATTTCATTTCTTTGATTTAAACTGCTAATATCCTTGCTTTATTATGCTCTCTTACTTATGTATTCCTCGCTTTGATTAACCCTATATAATTAAATTTCTGCTTATTTTGGCGAAACCACAGTTTTTTTTGTTTTTCTTTTATTTGAAATGAGTCTCTGTGGTTTTCGCTGTTATAAGGTACTGTATTACAGTCTATACGTTGTTCATATGATCAATTTTCCAACCGTCCGCGTCCTGTCATGACAGGTAAAATAAACAGTTCTGTGTGTTTAACAGAACCAGAACCCTAGACAAGTGTTCTTGACTCAGACAGCTGCTTTCAAGTAAAAATAAAAAAAAAGGAAATTGAGTGCAAAAATTTCCATCTCGTAATGTAGTGGTTGACGCGTTTGACGCACTCAATTCCTGTCAGCGCGGACGTAGAATATTGGTTCTATTGGCGAATCTACACTGTAATATTAAAATTATGGTTAACAAATTAAATTTTATAAATTATTCCCATTTTTTTAAAACTTTTTTTTATTTTCCAAAGAGCCCAACGTCTCTGGGTATGAACTGAACTAATATTTTGTGCCGTCGTTTTCCATCCAAGGGAGGTAGTGTTGCTAACCCTTATTTTTGAAATTGTCAAACGTAGTACCTACCAACAGACAATCCTTACACTGCGACTGGATTAATTTGATGTAGTCAATAACCTTTAAACAAGTGGTGCTACATGTATAATTATGAAATTAGTCTTTTAGTAACTTGTATGAAGAGCGTCGGAGTTAGGAAATTTAAAAATTATGATAAACCAGAACTGATGTCATTAAATTTATAAAATTACTATAATGGATATAGGCTATTGTGATTTAAGTAAATAAAATTTTAGCTACTATTCGTGTTTACAATATGGTCATGAAAATGAATGACAATATCCGACTAAAGCCCTCCATATAATTTTGCAAACCCACAGTGAATGAGGCATTGAAAGTAGTAGAGTTAAATTTTATTAAAATTACTACATATGCAATTGGAAATTTTGAAAGAATAACTCGTTTATTGACAAAAAAAATCTTTGTAACCAATAGGAAGACCTGTGGTCTATAAAACGGTTTCTGGTATGTGGAGGAAGTACTTTCACTTTGATGTTTTAATATATATCATTTACTTTTATTGTAATTTTCTCATTTTAATGACAAAAAATAAAATTCTTATAGAAGCACTTTTATATACTATTTTTTATTTTTAATATCCATCGTATTCTTCTAAAAGACTTTATTTATATTTTAAATAAAATGTAAATCCACACACAGGTGGGACTGTGGGACTTTTTTTGTTTAAGTAATAGCTTTTTCTGATTTTGTAATTTATGTATACCTTTTGTAAAATGCGAAGAAAAAAATATGGTAAATATATATTTTTTTTTAATGTAACCGAAGCATAAAACGAATTAATTAGCCCATGTAACAAAATCCGGATACGCTTTAATTAGAACACTAATGCCATGCCCTATAGACCACTGTCTGCGTATTGGAAAATGATAATGACTATGGACTGCTTTTGACCTGCAATGAAACAAAAAAATGTTTTTGTCTTTATAATAATAGGTAATCAATAGTTTTCCATTGTAAAAATAACCAAGACCCTCGCTTAAAATTCAATGAATTTTATTAGGGGTTTGCATTGCGCGCTTTGATTCGTCCCTGTATTTGAATTTCTGCATATTTTTTTTCCGAAAAAGTTTTTTTTTTACTGTTCAACTTTTTCATCGTCCTTTGGCATCCCTGGTTTTCCCCAGACGCTGCCACTACCCTATCCGATGCACACAAGATGCAGCATGCAGGTTTAATTTTCCACCATTCCTGTCGCGACCCGCCTTCATCCTTTCCAGGCGCGAGGCGACAGCATGCTAAGGACTCGTGACAGCCACGACCAAACATTAAACTTACATCACACAACTTGAATTAACGTAGTTCGAGCAGACAACGCGTCTTGTGGCCTGATTGCTTGGCACACACACCACACTATACATTTAAAATAAAGTCATATTTAAAATTTAAAATGGAGATTAAAAATGTACGGAAGTTTATTGACATTGTCCATATATACAATTTATAGGGTTTAAATATTACAATCAAAGAATAGTTATAATAAAACATGAAGAAAAAAGAAAAGAAGCATTGACAAACATAAGGGTCATCAAGACAAGATCTGGACTATTTATTTAGTGCTCGTTTAAATCGTTGTAAACTTAAACCAAAAAAGTCTAGATTTTGTCTTGAGTTAACAATACGACAAAGACGGGTCATTGGAGAATTAAGGCCAGTGTTTGTTCTATACTGATCGATAAACAATATTTCATCATTTCTCAACCTACGAGTCGGAATATTGCATTTTACTTGTCCCAGTAATGATGCAACATCGATTATACCATTTAGTATGCCAAACGTATATATGGAGTCAATATTAGTTCTACGTTTTTGTAGACTAGAAATATTTAACATTGACTCTACATCAGCATAAGTATAATTACCTCTCTCTAGTCCAAGCATCCACGATACTTTTCGAAGCAACCGATGTTGGACTGATTCAATGTGATTTATGCGATTGAAATAGGATGGAGACCAGACCACGGAGGCATATTCTATTCTACATTATCTTTATATCCATGTATATATATATAAGTCAATGTTAGTATCTATCCTCGATAGACTAAACAACTACTGTTTACTTGCTTTGCTCGTTTACTTGGTTTACTTGCTGTTTTCAGCAAAAGATGAGCTTTGCTATGGGCATAATCATAGCTTAATAAAATTTTTAATTTATTTAGATTAAAAAATAGAAGCTTTAATGTTTTATTCTTCGTTGAGCAAGGCTGCATTTGGAGAAAATGCATATACTAAAAATTGAAAGAATGCATATTTTTACACAAAAAAGTTTATTTTTGAATGTTTACAAACAGCATTCGTTTTTTATGGCTCCAAATCAGATTCTTCTCTTAAACGTAAAAATTTTCAATAATCCTAATCTTAAGCAGTCATTTTCATTTCATTTATTTTTAGCGTCAATATTTCTAGCTTATTGTTTAACTTTGTACAATATAAATTCACAATAAGATTCAGAACGTGACGAAAATTTTAAGTAATATGTTTTGGATAACTTATTTTCCTAACACATTTCTGGAACAAAATAATTCCCAAGTCAAAATATTATAATATTTTACTTACTTCGTGATACGTTGTAAATATAAAACATTATTCAAAAGTTCCTACGTTTTAAGCTATTCCTACTATTTTGATGTACAAATAATAAAAACAAATCTCCTGGCTCACAATTGAATCAATAAATACAATTCTTACTCGACGTAGATGTTTGCGTACATTTTTATGAGCTGGTAAAATAATAAATATTCATATGACAGGGTGAATAAAGAATATCAACATTTCTGTGTAAATTGAACCAGAATCCTGAACTAGTGTTTACAAATCGATAGCACTCAGGTAAAAATCCTGAAAAAATAAATTGAGTAAAGAATATTTCATTTCTTAGTGTAGTTTTTTATATTTTTTTTATAAAGTAGTTGCTTTATTATTTACCTTGCTAATAATATACAGGGTTTATATTTTAAAAGTGGATTTTTCTGCAATAAAATTTATTTAAATTTATCTAAACTGTTGGGATCAGGAGGGATATACTAATGTGGGCCAATCAGGAACTTATCAGCATTTGCTCATGTGGAGAGGAAACCACTTAAAACTCTTCAAGAGAAACCGGCCTGTTGGCAGTAGTCAACAGGCTTTCAATTCCACTAGATGAGTGTTCGGCATTATCTTCCCTACTTTGGTTTATTTTACCAATTGCCTGCACTATATTGACCATGTATGATACTACATCTCGTGTGAGTTTTTTATTACCTATCACCGATGGGATGTCGCATAGGTCTTCACCCAGGCTTCTGCATCGCGCCTCCAGCTCTTGTCTTTGAAAACTGAAAAGGGGGCAATGCATCAACAGGTGAGGGACATCTTGAGGAGTTTCAGCATCGCATGGGCAGCTGTTGATCTTGGAGAGCTTGAAGCGATGCAGGTAGTTCATAAACCCACCATAACCCGTAAGCATCTGGGTGAGCTCATAGCCAGCATTCTACATTCTCCTGAAATCATAAGCATGGAAAATGGTAGGGAAAAACATTTCAGTTATACTTCCGGTAGGTTCACTTAAATAACGATCGTTCCAGAGTTGAAGAGTTCTGCTTCTTATTTTCTTTTTGGCAAAGCTGAGCGAGAAATCGACAAAATCGGGGGGCTGTCCTCTTGAGCGTAGCTTTCTGAGCTATTTCGTCAGCCTTTTCGTTGCTAAGGATTCCGCAGCGTCCCCGTATCCAGCCGATGTACACGTCCTGGTGTCTGCATCTTAGCTTCTGGATATCTGTTCTAATATCCATTACAATAGGGTTGACCGAATTTCGGTCAGATATTGCATGAACGCCTCTTAGTGTAGTGGTTCGCTTACCATGCTTGAGATGCCAGGTTCGGTTCCTGAGAAAATAAACGTTTAACATTTTCTTCAAAGATATTTGGCACTAAAATATTTTACTGTCCCTGAAATAGCACGTAAAACGTAAGATTGATAACCTTACCTGTGTAACCAATGATCGAGATACACATCATTTAGTTTAAGAATGCAGTGACCTATGCGCCATCAGGTGGATATAAGGAATTTAAATATATCATTTTTACAGGTTGTAATAAATTTATCTCAACAGAGAGGGAAAAACATTTTTGAGAAAAGAATATGAAAGTCAAGGCATGTACAGGGCTTATGACCTGTCATTGGCTGGTTTAAGTGGCCACTTTATACACTGTGTAACATTCACCATTCTGCCCATGTTTAAACATCCACATTTCCTCAACTCTTCCTTCTGTTGACTTTTGTGAAGTAAAAGAGCTGAAACCTTTATCATTGGTTGAGCTGGATGAATCTCACCCCCGTGAGTACTAAGAATTAAGTTTAGGATCTAGGATGCTGTAGGCAAACGTACTTTGTGGAATAATCTCCACTTGTTTTCATTTTTCTAGATTTTTGCCTGAGCGTAGCCATCGAGTCGAAAACACGCGTTCGGGGTTATGTTACTATTTCACACACAGGAGTTGTCCAGGGTTCTTATCGTTATGTACCTATACGTGAAACTGTTTTTATTTAAAACCCTAAAAAAAATAAAAAATATTTCAACTTAATAAAACAAAACAACCCTCAAAATGTCTTAAAACAACCCGCGTCTTAAAAAATAACAAACAAGAAGAGAGTAAAAATATAAGTTACAAAGCAAGTACGATCATTGGCACTTCGACGGATAAAACATCGAGTAAAACAAAATGTTGAATAAACAATTCTAATTCAGAACAAAGAACGCAAAAACGCTAAACTTTTTTGTATCTTTTTGTTCGTGAAAGTAAGGCCTGGATCATCGGACACGCTTTTTGTTGGCAAAATGGGAGTTGCTTTGTTTTCTTGATTCGAGCTTTTTCCCAAACCTTTTGATAAATTGCATGTTTCCTTTTTACCGACGTAAACAAGCTATAGAAACTTGCCTCGGACTGGAAATTTTTATTACGGGTTTTGTTAACTCTGCGAGTTCAAGTGAATTTATAATCTACGGTCGGAACGTTATAATATAAACAGACGGGGGAAATATTTGAACAGATTACACGGGAGATTTGCTTAATTCTCTATTATTAACTGCTCATCATTAGCCATACGTAAAAGTGCATAGGGTCTGACACTGTCTTTATTTAAAAAACTGAAAAATAGATTTATACAATATGAAACTTTATTTTTTTTTAATTAACAAACGAAAACACATTTTTTACAACTAAACTTTATTTGTCAAACATATCTACTTATATATCCTTCATAAAATCAATCTATTTTGGGTCTAAAGTGGGACTGAAACTTGATATTATGGGGTTGGGGTCAAAAAGTAAAAGAAATTTTATAAAATACATCTATTTTTATTCATGTCTTTTTTTTGCCTTGTCTTCTCCAATCATTGTTACTTCTGGAGTACCTCAAGTAGCTCACCTTGTTCCATTATTATTTAATACTTTTGTGAGTGAAATTATTGATGTTTTTTAAAATATGAAATTCTGTTTTTTTGCTGATGACAAGATACTTAAACTTATTGAATCTCCCAATGATTGTCTTCTTTTTCAACATGATATTATTTTTTTAATGAATGGTGCGACATCAATTGTTTTCAACTAAACATTGACAAATGTAAAATAATTTCTTTCTCGCGACGAAAAAAACCTATACAATTCAACAACAAACTAAAAAATATTTCCCTTACAATGGTTTCGTCAATAAAGGATCTTGGCATTACTTTAGGTAGTAAACTCTCCTATCGTGAACACATTGATAATATTGTAAACAAATCTCTCAAACTTCTCGGTTTTATCAATAGAGTGACGACGGACTTCAAAAAAATTAATAACATCAAAACTCTTTATTGCTCACTAGTTCGACCCCATCTGGAATACGCTTTTCCTATTTGGTATCCATTTTACAGTGCTCATATTGACCATATTGAGTCTGTCTAACGCCGTTTTCTAAGTAAAGAAAGTGGCATATTTGTTCGAATAACAAAAGGGTAATTTTTCCTATTTTGAAATAGAGCAATATAATATAATCTGTCTTCATTAGAGAAATGTAGAACTGAGATGGACCTTATATGCATTTTTAAATACCCCAATGTCCAGAATGTGTAGATTAGTCAATTCGTCACATGACTTGGAATTCTTTGGGATAGATCTTCCAGCTTTTCATAGATCTTTTCGCAACTAAAACAGTGTGGGCTGAAGTTAGATTGGCATCGTTTAACTCGAAGTCTTATGTCTTTCGTTTTTATGAATAAATTATTTACCATTATTGTAATGCCTTTGTTTGTCTTTGCTACATGGTTTTATGTTATTTTTGTTCAGTTTCTTGTATTTATGTTTCTTCGTGTAACTGTTGTAATAGTTGACTTTGGCCGTATATATAAAAATTAATTAATCATAATAATTAATATTGTCCAAACTGTCACGTGTCTCGTAGCATTTTTTTTTTCAACCGAGTAAATTTAGGAGTGGTTTTTTCTGCAGGTAAAGTTTTCCGGAGTTTTCTCGTGTGTAGGAATTTTCGCACACAATAGCCGCCCGAGTACACTCGGGCATAGTTCAGAAGCGGTTATCAATATTTTAAGTTTGTCCAAATGTTTGTAGACACGGACTGGATTTAATGCCCTAAGGAGTTATTACAATCAACATTTGACAACAGAGATATAGAACATTTAGAGAGTGCAAATAGGCTACATAAAATCCTTGAAATATTTCAAATCAATTTGAAAAAAATGTTTTTTACAAATTTTGATAGAAAATGAAATGTTATTTTTAAGTGCATTTTAGTTATTTAGAGGCTTTTGACTAACTTGTTAAAGCATAAATAAATCAATAAACGAGAAAAGGTTAGGTCCCAAGCCCTATAAATGCCTAGATTTCAATATTCCCTTATTTAAAATATTCTCCATCTAGTTAACATTATTATGTAAAACAATGTTCTACACGGTTAAAAAATGTTTCTTCATGTTTTTTCATCTACATATTATATTAAATCGAGTACGGAAAGATTGCTAATAAATCTTCATTAAAAAATATTTTATGAAATTTATTTTGGAAACTCTACCATGTGAAGTTTTTTTTTTAATTTACTGATTTTACTCCCAATTCTTCTGCTGGAGTTCAAAATACTGGAAAATCATAAAGTTATTGATTTAAGAATTAATTTTATATGTATGGTTCAAATGCCTATTTCAATTTATTTATTTAAAGTATGTGATCCATTCCTTTTTTTTTCATCATTCCGTTTTTCGTTACACACATATTATATGTTTATTTATTTATATATATTAGAAAAATCACGTATGCATAATAACAGACCAATCTACTTAAGCACTAAGGATAACTCAAACAAACGAAGAAGTACGCTCAAGTATAGCGGAATACTTCAGGAGGTAATCTTCAATTATGGTTATATCCACTTTTGTCAAATTTGAGTAAATATGATTTTTAAGTTCTGAAGTTTCTATGCAAATATGACACTTGCTGACATCAGTATGTATGAAAAGAACAAAATTAAAATAGATTTGTATATTTATTCTTATTTTTATAAAATAATAAGCCTAAAATGGGTAATTTAGTTTGGACTTGACTAGTTTTGAAAACAAGTCATTACTTGTTTAAGTCCATTGACTTGACTAATTTTGAAAGCAATAGCCAGGGACTTGACTACTTTTGTTGGCAACTAGAATGACATAAACCTAGGTTAACCAAATTCAGGATATTGATAATATAATTTGAAATTAGAAGTTTTTTTTAGATTTAAGTTCACTGTGTCAAATAACTTGTAGTTATGGTTTACAAAACAATCAATTAAATTCACAATTAAAATTATTCCAAAAAGTGAAAAATATGAAAACTATGACAACGTTCATATTTAAAAAGAAAAACAATTTTTACTCATTTATTATTAAAATTAATGAAAATGATTCCTCGAGGTGTAGAATGTACAAACAATATTTCAGTATTTATATTTAAAATCCGGAAAAAATTACAAAATAAATTATTGCCCCGTACTCTACCTTTATTTATTGGCAGTGACTGTAAAAAAAGTATTTCTACAAACAAGTATTATTTCTTTATTTCTCATCTTTATTGTATATAACACGTTTGAAAATGTCCTAAAAAGACGAAACACGTCACAATATACCCTGTTGTATATTTTAAAAAATAAAGGAAAATGAAAATCCAATAAACGTGTTTTATTTTGGCTACATTACCAAATCTAATATGGAATTCTACCAATATTTTGCATACACAATAAAAAAGTCATTATCTTGCCATTCTCAGTCCTAGTACTAATTCTCTTCCTTTTAGGATTTTTTGCAGTTTACAATACTTCAAAATGAAGTTATCAAGATTTGGTTTCCCAAGGGAAACTTTATTTTTTTCAAAATAAAACAAACTCCATTATGTCTTCAAGTACTAAATTTACACACTTTAAAGCCCCTGTATTATGACCACAAGGGTAATTTCGTTTTCTCGGTTTCTCCGAATATCTAAAAATAATACGAATTTATTTAAAACACACAGTTTTAATTTAATTTTTTTTTTTTAAATTTCAATCAATGACATCTTGTGACACCCTTGTATGAGTAAAGCGATTTAAGTTATTGCTGGGTAAAAACTCACTTTTTAATTTTATCATTTTCACATTGTGTAGCTCCCCACAATTTTTTATTTTTCTCCCCACATCCAATGGATATTCCTCTATGTTTTTTTAATATAATTTTCTAACAAAACAAAAACGATGCGAAAACTCTTGACACGCACTCACTAGATAACTTTCAAATTTGTATGATGTTAATCAAGATGGCGGGTCTTTATACGATTCTCTCATTGGTCAAAATGGACTAATATTGAAGCAGAACAGTAAAGGACTAGACGAAATTTGAAACTAAGCAAGGTTGTGGTCCCGCGGCTAGTGTTGCGGACTCACGGGCCAGAGATCCGAGGTTCGAATCCCACTATACCCCAACTTGATTTTCATTTTCTAATGGTGAGTTATTTACAACTCGTTGAAAATGGCCACAAAAATTCAAATATTTGGGTAGATTGTAAGAACGCATATTTTTTTTTCTTTTTAACACGTGTAATTTTTGTAAAAATAGGAATGATATTGTTCCATTTGGAAAAAAAGCGATGCTTTAAAATAAATGCACAAACATATTCCTCAAGAATAAAAAAGTATTTTTGGACTTGACCATTTTTGAAGATTACCTCCTGACTTGAGCGGATCTATCGGTTCCTATATAGGCAATGCCTGTTCTAAGGAACCGATATGTTGCGGAAAAAATATATGTAAGAACGTATGTGCAAAGGTGTATGTATATATAGAAATAAATATTTTCGTTCTTATGATTAACAAAATTATCCCAATTAAAGAGTTGTAAAACCCTATAAGAAAATGACAATCAGTGTTAGAGCAGGATTCGAACCTCAGACCTTTGATTCGCGAGTCATCGACACACGTCAAAAGTCCACAACTCGGTTTAAATTTATAAATTCGTAACTCAACGAGGTTTTTTTACAATTTTCCAGTATCTTAATTGATCAAGAAAATAAAACAAGTATATTCTGATTATTTAAAACATGTACTTTGTGGTCAAACATTTGACTTAATGTTTTTAAATATTTGTATCTAACCACTTGCCGACTTTTCTATGTATTTGAGAAGTACTCATCTCTTTGTCAGAACTCCAATTAAACTATGCAAATTGTAATTATAATAACTTATAAATTATAATCTGTTTATATAAGGGTTACCTACTTAAGGCATGTAGTTTCAAATCGAAACAACTTTAGTTATGGTGTATGGTGTATGGTTAGTTTTGCATATTAGTTTAATTGGTGTCCTGACGGAGAGACGGGGACGTTTTGAAAACCGGTAGGCATAGAAAAGTCAGTAGGTGTCTATTTACAAATATGAGTTCTTTTTACATTTTTAATGCACCTAATCAAGGTCTATGATATACTACCCAATAAAAAAAAACAGTTTTTGTTACTTATTGGCAGGATAAAAAATAATTTTAAATTTTGAATTTTGAATTACTGCAAAAACGGTCATTCTATTAACCACGCCCCTAATACGTCACGATTAATTCTTATTTGTTCCTGACCATTCAAATTTGTTTAGAACATCATCGTGAATCTTGATCATCCTCACAACGATCAAGGCCAAACGTGTCGCGTTTTTCTAATGACTTTTTTTTTTTTTTTTCTCTATTATATTTATATTTTATTTGATTTTATTAGGGAAATCAACAGTTCTACATACATATTTTTAGTAAACAAACAGATATAGTGCATAAACTCAGAACTAATAAAAGATTTCTACATAGTATACAAAGTTAGTAAAGAAAATATATTACAAATCAAATAAATACATACAATTTATACATATCAAAATGTTATTTTCATGTACTCAATAATCAAAGATTTTTAAAATAATTATTTTAAGAACATTAAGTTACTGTAAATTGGGCGAGATAAGGACAAAAATGCTTGAAGAGAGGATAAGGAGGGGAAGAGAGATGTACATATTTATTATTATAATGTCTACTAAGTTACATATATTAAAACATTTCTCCACAATATTTATATTAATTTTGAAAATATAATTTATTATTCTGAATCCATTTCATATATTTTTATCGGTATTCGTAGTATGTGATATTTCCATATTATATTGATTCGGGCTGTTATACTGTACACACAGTATCTTCTCTCAATTTCTCAATTATTTCCCTTCATTAACATTTCTCTAATCATGGTACGTCTCCATCGCAGGTTCTACTAAGTTAATGTTAATGGCTAGTGACATACTGGCTGTGCCGCCCAGGGCGAAGTGATTACCATAGGCGAGATGTTCCAATTAGTGCACATATCCTATGGAATATGCTATGGCATCAACTGCTCAGCCCCCATGGTAGGATGGTAGACATAAGGCGGGTTACTATGTGCCTTCTGCGTTGCTACTCAAATTCCGCTCAAGGCGACTAATTTTAAGGTTAATTGACATGTTTATATGTTATCTAGATACAGGTTGTAAGTTACCGAATATACTCAAATATTACAAAGCAAATTATATTACTTCAAAATGAAAGATTTTCATAGGAATAGAAAATTAAACGCGTGTAACCCCGAGTCGCATTTGACTCTCGAAAAAATAAGCTTTTAAATAATACACATATTATGGTACAAACATAATCGAATAGAATATAAATTTTATATTTGAAGCACTAACTTTACGTTTATTCATTATAATAAAATAAATAAAAACCAGTTTATTTTTAACTAATTATTATTATTTTCTACCGGTGGGTTTCAAAGCTATGCATGCTTGTTTATCAAAGAATGAATTCTATCAATTTTCGTTTTATCAACGTTTACATATTATGCTGCGTTTGGAGCTAACAAATCAAGTACTTTTATCTTATGAGGATAATTTGCTTAATGTGAGATGGATACGATCTTTAAAACTAGACAGGAGTTGATTTATTAGCTCTCATATTTAAACGTTGATAAAATAAAATAACTTAGAATTCATTAATTAAGTATACATTGATTAAGAAACTCGTATAACTTTGAAAACGGTCCGCAGAAAAAATAAAAATAAGTCGTTAAAATAAAGTTGTTTTTATTTTTTATAAATTAAATATAAGTTTGGGTTAGACTTGTTAAAACAGTAAACCTCCTGTATTTGACATGCACTTTTGCTCTTATTCCGAAACAAAACTCAACGAGATGAAAATACATTATACTGTCTTCACCTTCAAGTTATTCTCCGTACACGAGATTAGAATGTACTTTCTTTTTTTTTTTTTTGCACCACATTAGGGCCAGGAGGCCTAATTACAGTGGTGAATTACATCACAAAGCACCCAGGCTTGAGAAAAATCACATTTTTATTTTTTGTGTTCCCACCGGGAATCGAACCCGGAACCTTCCGTGCGTGAGTCAAGCGTCTTGACCACTACACCACGGAGGCCGCCGTCTATAACCACAGGCATCTTTATGTTGAACAATATTACTTTGGACATTGACATTTTTCACGTCTCTGAAGGAGTTTTTCGTTACAAGATTCTCTTACTTTTTTAACATATTATTCTCTGGATATTATGTATACTTATGTGTTTTTTTAAAATATATACATCTTCTTCTTTCAAGTCGGTCCCTCAATGCTGAGGATCGTGATTACCATGAACACTTCTAATTAGTCTGTCCCACTCCAGTCTGTCCTCAGCCCGACGTACTGACTCATCAAATTTTAGCCCCGTAGCTACCTTTATTTGGTCAGTCCATCTATATGGGATTCTACCCCGGCTTCTCCTACCTTCAACTCTGCCAGACATTATTGCCTTTTCTAGATTGTCTGGCTCACGTCTAGCAATATGTCCAAAGAAAGACAGTATCTTTCTCCAACACACCACTGATAGACGAGTTGTAATATGGAGCTCTTCCAGTATCGATGCATTCGTCCTTCTGGCTGTCCAAGGCACTCGCATCAGCCTTCTCCAACATAAATATACTTATTTTTATCTAATTATTTTAATTATTTCTATATGTATGAATTAGGATATTTCATTTTGTAATGTACATATATATGAATAAATATTTTATTTTTTTAAATAACACGAAAAACTGGAAAAAGTAATACGGAGATCCCCGATAAGAAAGCTCAATATTTTTTTTAAATTTTTTATTTGTTTATAGACTCTGCAAAGAAAAAAAATATATATATCGTATTCTCATCGCTACGGAGTTTGTAACTTTTTAGTTACACAGCGCGTGACATTACTAGTTCTCATCGGTGAGTTGTTATGACTGGTGGGTTGGCTTCCGGAAACGGAAATTGATTAAGAGGAACTTGGGATGTCATTTCAAGTAGTTCGTTTTTTTTGCACACATTTTAAAGAAACTTTGCCATACAATAAAATGCTCATATTTTTACTACGCATAAGAAAACGTTTTTATATCCAATTTCCCGTAGCGCTGAACTTCCTCATTATATGTATTCATCTAATATGTATATATATAACACGTAAATGTGTATATGTACATGCACATATATGCATGCAATGCATTACATTACCTAATGTCGTCGAGTGGTGTTTTTTATGTTGCTTTGACACGTGAATATTTTCAATCAATCAATCCATTCAATACCAAAAAATTAAAACAATAAAAATATCATCATTCCATGTCCGCTCCCTAGTTGGAACATATAATGTCCACGAAGATCCTCGAGGCATCTTTGTCAGTTGCCAGCTCCTGTGCATCCCCCTAGGTCAGGTGTGCGTCTTGTAGTTCTGACATGAACTGCCGATGAACAGTCGGCAGTGGACGTGCAGGACGTCGAGAACCTGATGCCTTGTAAAGTAGGCAAGCGTGATTAAAGCTCTCAGGAGGCACCCGCAATACATGGCCAAGCCAACCGTATCGCTTCCGATTAGTGACAGTTATCACCGGAGTTTGTTGCGTCAGTTCTCTTACTACTTCATTCCACTCAGAGTCAAACCACCGCACATCCGATATTCTTCTGAGACACCTATTCTTAAAACTCAGTATTTATCAGGTGCCACGATTCGCATCTTTCATACTCCTAAACACACTCCCAGTTCTTTTTGAAAGCTTCCATTTTCCATAACATATACTCTCAGGTATTTGAAACTCTTGGCGCTTTCGATGATTTGGTTATAATGAGTGCACTCAATTTTTTTTTTACAATCCGCCTGAAATGCGCCACCATGTGTATTTTTTTGTGTCGTAATGTCGACGTCACATTAAGCATAACTGTACTTCCTAAAATGGGTAAGTAAATCAATGATAATTCCACCCATCATTTCTGTTATCTAGTGTACGTACGTAATATTCATATGTGGGGTAATTTCCGATATGCAAGCATATTCATCAATGTCAAAAGCAGATAACTAAATTGTGTACCGCAAGAGATAGCAAGATTCTCTCAAAATAATTTGTTTGTAATACCATGTAGCATTATCAGTTGCTAATTAATAGGTCAAGCGAAGGTGTATATTTCAAATTATGTAATTTCCTGCCGGTAAAACAACTTTGTGACTACAAATTGATTGTAGATCACTTTGTTGATCCGGAATATGAAAAAAGAGTTTCCCACACTCACAACACTAGATTAAAAACTATGGGCTCCCTGATCGTTCCTCGAATTACAAATTACTTCGGAGAACGCATATTTAATTGCGTTATTTCAAAGTTGTTCAATTCATTTCAATTTTTAATTCAATTTATTTATTTTATAAACGTTTATGCACATTACAAAAAAGTTCAATACATACATAAAACGAAAAAATTAATACTAAAATTTAAATATACAAAAATGGTAAAATAAAAATACTCAGCAATTATAGAGAAAGAATGCTATCCTCTCTGAACTTTTTTTCACTAATATGAAAGATGTCGATATCCGAAGAGATACGGTTGAGTAAAGACATTGCTCTCAATAATCTGCCTCAAACCATCATTAACATCAGGATCGCTAATTGAAAAAAAAAACCGAAGAAATATCTTCTAAATACTCTATATTGCCTTTCAAACGATAATAAATAAATATTTATAATATAAATAAAATAATGTAAAAAAACCTGTCTAAAAAATTTGTCCTACCAAAAAATTTTTAGACTTAGTGGGTAACAAATTTTAATTTGTGTTTCAAAAATATCAAATAAACGCTGTTCAGTACTGAAGCTAAATAATAATTATAATCATCTGTTTTATATTTTTTAATATCTTTAAATTTTTATCATGTGTTTTGTATATTGATGTATCATCATATTTTTATTCTGGTGCCGACTCTGAAGTATTTGTGTTTAAAAAATATCAAATAAACGCTGTTCTGCGGTACTGAAGCTAAACAATAATTATAATTATCTGTTTTATCTTTTTTTATATCCATAATTTTTTATCATGTGTTTTGTATATTGATGTATCATAATATTTATATTCTGGTGCCAGCCCTGAAGTATGGGAGCGAAGTATGGAATTGAAAAAATTACGAAAGTAGGTTAAATGCTGTCGAAATGCGACCTCTTAGACGCATATGTGGTAAAACGATCAATAATAGGTGCACAAATGTCGAGATACGTACTAGTGCACGTAGTACATAGTATACGGTTCATGGTTGTAAGGCTGAGACAAGCATTATCGACAAAATCAAGATAGGGGTGCTGCGTTGATTTGGACATGTAGAGCGAATGGACAGCGAAAGAACGACTAAAACGATCTATAATGCTAATTTTGATGGATGCGGAAAACGAGGAAGACCGAGGAAGTCATGTCACGGTCAAATCTAACAAATACTTGAAGATGGACATGTCAAGAGTAGAAATAATTGGCGTACATGCATGAGAAGATGTACGATTGTAAAGGACTGCGAGGTCTGTATCAGAGATAGAGTGATACGGCGTTCTATCCTCTCTGCCTAACCCTACGTGGAAACAGCGTGATATATATATTTTTTTTTTGTATTATTTAATTTAGTACTCGATCTTATTTGGCATATTATTTATTACTTCTATTTCTTACTACAGTTTAAAGTGAGATTATAGAAACCATATCTCAATTATCATTTCAATTATGTTTTTATATATTAGATATTATTTTTCTATTGATTTCAATGATCCAAATTTTTATTTTATTTAATACTTCTATATTTTACTATTATACTTTTATTTTGTTGATTTCAATGATACTGTTATTTTGTATATTTGATTATGCTTGAATCTAAATTTGTATAATTTATAATTTACATCTTAATATTTATGTCTGATTATCTTTTTTAATTTGTATTGTCTTCTTTAGAATTTTATTATTTATTACTAATACCTTTTTTTCTGGATTGTTATTATATTGCATCACATGACATTTTATTTGAATCTAATTAATTTTACAATGTATTTTTTATTTTTTATTATTATGGCTTGACACGGGCACAGCCTAAAAAGCCTTAATAAGTTCACTTTCATTTAAACAAGTGTAATTTTAAATAAATAAATTTATAAATATATTGATTTGAGTAAAGAAGAATCCCGATTTAATACGGAATTTTCTAACTAGTTCGGACATGCAAATTAGTGATAGCGCTATAATTAAATTGTATTGTGTGTTTTAAGGAAATATATTTATTTTATATATTATGTATAAATTTAAATTTAAAAAAAAAAACTTAGTGCTATAAGCCTCTTTAGTTTGACCTTGTACACTGTATATGAAGACAGTAAAACAGCGTATCTTGCGTATCTTGATCTTACCATTCTGGGACCAGTCCAGGGACTATGAAATATTCTGGTGTAAAAACACCCTTTTAAATTAATAGTATATGTCAACTATGTCGGGAATCGAATCCGAGACCTCTTGTATTGTAGGCAAAAATGCTGACCATTACACCACGAGGCCGTCTAAACTGTCACTAGTTGCAAAATTATCTTGACCGTAAATTATAAGGTAAAGTGATGACGTAGATAAGAAATAACACATTGAAAAAAAACTGTCCTTTTTATTGTTGCTGAGGCTTAAAAATGTATTTTAACCCAATTTCATTTACAAATGTGTCATCGTGTAATGTTATTTAATTTAAATAAAACCATGTTATTTTTAGCAAATCGCGTAATACATCATTCATATTCATCGTTTGTAATTAAAAATATAATCGAGGACAAAACAGCTTCACAAAATATAACTTTTCTTTTAAAAGCCGTTATCAGTTTTGCGGCCATGTGATATTCGATTTTAACCACCAGAAGCAATAATTATAGTCATTTGTATTGTAGAGTTCATAGTTGGGACCAAAACGGAACTTAATTGCTGCTAAAACGGCATTTGGACTTAGGAAATAGAAAATTACAATCAAAACTCGTTTGCTCCTAAAATTAGCAATTAACCGACATCGACAGTTCTAAATCCTGCAAATACCAGGGATTTACGTACATACATACTATATGTACGTACAGTTGCGCATTTGAAATAAAATGATTTTGCATTCACTGACTTTCACTGTAGTCATCGAAGTCAGTGAATGCTGAAAAATATGAATAAAATAATTTAGGAGTGGGTGGGATCAACAATATCAAAGACGTAACTCAAGAAATTGATGACCCAGTATTTCAGTATATTCCTGCGTCTTGCCATCGAGCTCGTTCTGCAAGAGAGTATTTTTTTAATGCATTTTGATGCTTTACCTAATTGTAATAAACATTTTTTTGACTACTTTTGGGGTTTTTCTTCGCATCTCAAAGAATTATTGGTAGTTAATTCCCTTTAGTAGATAGGAAATAGCCAGAACTGAACGGGAACAAAATGGAAAAAATCGATCCAGGAGTTCAAGCATTTTATAAAAAAAATTCGTTTCAAAAAACTTTAAGTGAATTTTCAAATAAACTCTACAAATCCATGCCGAGATGAAGAAATAGTGAGATCAAAATTAAAGTTGGTCGAAAAAATCTAAAAAAACAGTATTTAACAAGTAATTTTTTTCAGATGCTTCTAGGTGTTGTATTTACTAAACAAATGTTTAAAAGTTTAAATATACATGTTTTTAAAACAAAATTATTATAGATTATTTTATTATGGTATAAGGCCTAAATAAAGTGGAAGAAACGTATAGGTATTTTTTTTGGATTTTAAATGTTTTTTTTCTCGCGTAGAAACACTCATAACTTTTTTTTAACCGTCAAACTTAGTGTTTCATTGGCGTAAAGTATACTCATATGTTGCCTGATTTCCATAGAATTAAAAAATATATTGGAATGCGCCGGAAAGAATCGGAAAAATAAGGAAATATCAAAATTGCCTTTTTTATGCGTTCGGCTTTTTATGATGCGGAGTCTGTTGGTAGTTGTCTTTTTGCATATATTTTTCACATAAATATTTACATGTGAATTGTGATTTGATTTCTCTTTTTTCAAATTGTTGAGAGCAACGCAATATTGGATATAATATGTAAGATGGAAATAGTGTAAGAATAAAGTGTCCATTTTTTTTCACGTTAGTGGTCTAAATGCTAAGAAACAACACCAATCCAACCATTACACCGACTCTAGATCCTATTTAGCCATCTAAAACTCTGATTCTCGTTAAAAATAAAAAGAACGGAACATGTCTGAACCTTCTTTAGACCACAATTAAAGAGGTTAGCTTATGGAAGGGGGCTCAAGCCATTTGGTTTATCTAAAATGGCGATCGGCCGCAAGAAAATGGAGGGAAAAAAGTTAACATGGCGTTATCAGCCGAGGCGGGGTTGCCAACTTTGCGACCTCTGCTGCCAATAACGGTATCGGCATCGTCGCTAATAAATTGCCGCCAAAAGGTATTATCCTCCCGCGCTTTTTGTTTTATCAACTGAAAGAATAGTCTTTTCAAGGGAGAAAATGGACGTTTGTTTATAAATCGAAGCAATAATTACGTGCTCAGAAAATTTTATTCACAATTTTCTCCCGACGTTGGATTAGATTATTTTGGTTCTAGTAGATTATGGCTATTTTTATGAGTATTTCGTAGAAAAATAGCTTTCATACTTCCATATCTTTGTAGATAATTGCTAAAATTATTTAAACAAAAATATCAGTTTAATCCTATAACGTCAAGAGCCCTTTTAATAACAATGACGCTTGTATATTAATGGCAGTTGTTTTGAGTGTGTAATAAAACTAAAAACCTGGAAATGTGTTTTCGGCTCGATAGCTACTCTCAGGTAGAAATCCGAAAAAGAGAATCGTTTGAAGATAAGTCAGCCTCTCGATATAACGATTAGCGTGTTTGCCTGCCAGCCTTTAGGTCCTAGTTTTGATTCCTGGCAGGGTCGACGTGGTATATTGTTTTTATATGTGATTCTGCACCAAACTGCAATATTTCACGGTTAATGGAATAGTACCTGAGGTGAATAACTGTTCACCGTGCATTCCATGTAACAAATATGATTGGGATACGCTGGGGTTGGTGTACTGATTCAGTGCCCTATTCACCATTTGGCACGGATAGGTAAATGATTAAAATAGATTTATTGAACAATTATAGACAAAAGCGTTTGTTTTTCAGAAACCAAGAAATTTTATTGAAATTTTTATCCAAATCGAAAATATTTTGAGTTTTTTCGATTGTTTGTAGTGAAGAAATGCATTTCACCCCTTATGGAGCCTCAAATATACATTCTATGTCAAGCGCATTGTTGGGCCGTATGGTACTTATTAAAACAGCCTCTATATCACATGTGGACATCTCCGGCCCGCATTTTATCCGCGCGATTTTTGATCGCAGAGATAAAAGACAAACGAAAAAATATTGATGGTTAAAAAAATTATTCTGGGTAACAAACTGTTAATAACGCGCCAGATTTGTCGGCTGCAAGTTCCTAAGCGTCCTCCCAAGTCAGAATGACAAGAACCCGATGCCTAGTAAAGTGGGCAAATAGTCACTTTTACCATGGAATAAAATTCAAAAGTTTACTTTTGAGATAAAAGAAGGCATTCAAAATAAATAATAAATGTAATAATCCTCTTTAATAAAGGTTTATTTATAACTTACTTACCTTTCGCACTTCTTAAGCCTTTTCTTATCCCCTTACAATACATTGCCTTATTTATTTCATCAGACCCTAATGAACCCGCATTGTCAATTTACTAATTCCTTAAGAGAGTTGAATCAACTTTTATTTCCGCCTTAATTAAGTTTTCCAAGAACACTTCTGTTATGATATGACATCTGAGCTAATTCTTATTCCTCGGAGGTTTTTCTTCCCGCTTTGTTTAGTACTAATAACAATTATACAATTTTATTTCCAGAAGAAATAAATACCTGAGAAACGAAAATATGATGATTTGAATACATAACTCGTCCTACTTTTGTATTTCTTTTTAATCTTTATCTTTTTAATAAATTTAAAAAATAGGTATTTTATTCTCATCTTTGTATTCTACATCAACAGAAGATTAAGAAATATGGGTCAAACAACTTATAAATTAAATATATGTATCATTATCAGAGCAAACATAAGAATATGTTTATATGTGCCCTATTTTAAGATCAAAAATAAAATAAATAAATTCTGTAATATCCGGACTGCGCAACACCTTAATATAAATTGTCAGCCAATTTTTATTAAATCGCATTTATTTATTGTTGACGTTATTATATATTATTAATGTCTTAATTTATTGCAACAGAGAGGGAAAACATTTTTGAGAGGGAAGTGTGAAAATCTAAGCATTAACAGAGCTTATGACCTGTCATTGGCTGGTTTAAGTGACCACTTTACGCACTGTACATTCACTATTCTGCCTGTGTTGAAACCTACTCTTCCATCTGTTGACTTTTTGTGGGGTGAAAGAGCTGAAACCTTTATCATGTAGGTGAGAGTCATTCGGCTGAACCTGAATTTGGTGGGGATAAGTCCGCTTCGCAGTTAAGTGGGTGGCCCATTCGCCTACCATACTTGAGGTCCCGGGTTCGATTCCTAAGAAGGTTGACATGAAACATTGATGTGAAAGGCGGTTATACACTTCAATATTTTATTTTCCCTGGACTGAAACGTACGACTGACCGTATCTCCATGCAACAGGTTATTAATTTGCGCTGCATTTCGTGTACGAATGCAGTGCCTCATGCAAATGAGCTTTAAAAAAACCATGATAAAAAAATAGAATCCATTTATGAATATTATTGATGTCTAGACCTGTCATTGGTTAATTAAAGTGGACACTTTTCTTACTGTATAAGAATCGCCAGTTGGCCTTTCATACTTTTTAAGTCTTCCGTCTATTGATGTTTAATTTGACTTTAAAACCATTTTTAGATGTCCATATGGAAAATACTCTGTAGAGTTTAGAATAATTAAAAATGCAATAAAATCTATTTTTGTTACAAAAACATTAGCTTTTCTCAGAATCTCCTGCCATTTGCCTAAAAATAATATTTTAACAAACTCACTTTTCAATAAAATGTTTCAAACCAATTATTATAAGTAGGAGAATAAATTTTCTTGGGCGTGATAGTTTTTGTTTAAAAACATTCGTTTCAATTACTTTTTATTAGAATAAGTACAAAACAATGAAAAAATCTTACCTTTTGATCTATTTGAACACCTGGGACCAAAATACGTATAACGCACTACAATTTGAAATCAATTTATTTTGACCACCTGGAAAAGATGAATTACATAATACTGTAATCATTATTGAATAAAAAAGTGGGATTTTAATCCTTTACACCGATCGCTTCATGAATTTCGAGTTGTACATCGATGACATTTCCTCGTCAAATCTGTCGAATGTTCCTTTGACCGCATCGCCAATTGAAATGACAGCTTCCTCCGCTTTGCTCTTGGGTTTAACTACTCCAATTTTCTCGCCTACGTACTCTCCTGCGTCCTTGAACGATTCTCCGACTGAATGAGCTGCATCCTTTATTTTCTGTCCAGCTTTTTTAGCGTGCCTCTCAATTGTCTCTAAGAATGTTTCTGCGTCATCTTTCTGCTCTTCGATGTTGTCTTCGATGTCTTCCGAAATATCTTCTACTTTTTCGATTCCTTTGTCGACAGTTTCCTTGACTTTCTTTGCTTGTTGCTTCAACTTGTCTGTGTGTTGTTCTATTCCTTTCTTTGCTTCGGAGAGAGCGTCGCTTATATCTTCTTCTAGATCCTCGATTTCTTTGTTAGCTTGTTCATTGTACGTATCGTCCGCATTGCAGATAACGGAAAGAGCTATCAGCACCACGATTGTTGTCGACTGAAAGATGCACGAAAAAGAACGTATTTTAATCCGGAATTAATTTAAAAGATGTTTTTTAGAACTCAAATAAAAAAAACATACCTTAAGAAACATTGTGGACTCACCAATTGGCACAAGTTATAGTGAGTAACTCTCTAAAGAATCTGATGTTTGTCGTTCGCATTAAGTTCTTTTATTAAAATCAATTGGTCGCGATCCCTCAAAATGTGCAGTACGATCAATTTTTTTTTAGGGCTTACTTACGTACAATATTATGTACCATTCAAATGCTAATGTAGAATCAATGAGAATGTTCAGTGGTTTAAAAAAAAAATGTTTGTTTATTGACTATTAGCCATTTAAAAAATATTTTTTATGTATTGTGTTATCGGCGCTATAAATTTTTAAAGTTTTGTAACTGTGGAGTTACTCCGCCTGCGACGTCACAAGTTCTGCTGATTTGTAAGTTGGCTTTCCGTAAACCAGAAATCCATCACTGGTCGATTCGATTGAACTTGTGACCTAGTTCAAAGTAGTTCATTATTATTAAAATCGTTTTGTATTTTCTTCATGCATTTTCGAAAAACTTTGCCGAACAATTAAATGCTCCAAAACCACGTGTAAGAAATCATTTTTATACCAATTTCCCGTAGCTCTGAACTTCCTCATTGAATTTGCAGTGTAGATGACGGCATTTTTTATTACTGTGTTTTTTTTAAAATTTCATTTACTTTACACAGCTTACCACCTTTTATTGGAGCACTCTTAAAAGTTAGGATTTATAGACCACCAGTGCTGCATTCAACGGGATTACAATTACAAAAAAGGGGGGATTTTATTTTTATGGAGACAAAAAACTATTTGAATGTTTACAAACAACATTCCGTTTTTATGAATCCCGATGAGATGTTTTCCTTTAATTCCTTATAATTTCTTAATATTTATTTAATTTTACTGGAAATTCGGTAATCCTAAAATAATATTACTGTAAAATCAAAAAAGTTTGACATTTACAAAAATAATTATGTATTTGATGTTTTGGGATTCAATCATAAACACCTAGGTACCTACTTACCAATGAAAAGTTTACACTATATTTAAACGTTTATCCAAACGGTTTTTACACACTTTCACGACGAAATACGGCTTTTTGGTTTCGAATTAAATGTCAAGCTTACGTCAAAATCTGGCTGGCGGTGAAAGAATAACTTAATACGCGTTGGGCATGACTGAGCGTTTAGGCATGAGTTTAAGTGTCATTATTTAAGAGGGCTCAGAGTGCGTCCATGTGTATTAATAGGTCGATGTTTTTATTAAGAACACCGAACCCGTTTTTTTGGTTACGCAAAAGCATTATGAAGTAAAGTTTTGTAAGTATACTGAATAATGTTGAATCTTAGGAGGAAATGTGTTCTTTTTTTTTTCCATAGAAACGTATTCCCGTAATTTCTCCCTGGATAATGGCACTAGAGTAGTGATTTTTGCGCAATAGATATTCAAATTTGGTGTGTCCGTATTGTTCTGTTTTTTTTCATAAATTGTTTATTATGGGAACTAAAACTAGAACCACCCAAAAACCTGTAAAAACGCCCAGTTTTATTTAGGGTCTTCGGGCGCACGTTATACAAATATGATGAATATTTTTTAAAAACGCAAATCGTACAGATACAGAAAAATTCATTCATATTCTCGGTCTAAAAAAATATCAAAATTGGTTTAGTTTTAAGGTGCAGAAAACGGGACAGCGAAAATACTATTTTGTTAATTTTAGTAAGGCACAGTATCGGAGAGGCATCTACAAGAAAGCGACAAAAAAACAATGTTCAAATATCTATTTTTCGAAATTTCACCCTCACCGCATATCCTCACAATTAATGAAATCCAAAACACAAAAATAATCATGTGTTTGTAGGTACATATTTTATTTTAATTAAATACAATACCCGATATCAAACTTTCAATTGTTTCCATTCAATTTATATAAGAGTATATTATACTCAAATCTAGCAACAGCGAAGCATTGTCGGGTTCAGCTCGTACTGTATAAAAGTTATGCTTATAAATCAAAACCATAGTAAATCATCGCAATTCTAAGGGCGGTTTGTTTTTTTAGATTAAAATATGAAAACTACGGTTTAAAGTATACATTTGAATATCCACTGGATCAGCCGAATGTTTAATGCCAATTACAATAAGATTTAACTGGATAATGTCACACGACTTGAGCTTCTCAGAATGAGTTTATCCGTGCCTACATGTTTACAACTGTCATATTAATATGGTGCGACGGTAGGTACCCCCAATTTATGGCTCCTTGCTGGCGGATATCACGTGTGCTGGGAAACTGGCGGATACAAACAAAAACATTAATTCCAAAAGGAAACGACGATGAACCAATCAAACTCTCGCTGTACTTTGAGCTGTTTCGAAACCCTTACTGTAAGAAACCGGGAAATAAAATAGTGATGCTCCTAACCGACAGAGCTAAAGGAATAATCGAATATTAAAGAACCGGTTGTAGAAATAATGACTGTTTTTCACGGCCCGGATTTTCGAAAAATGGAATCTCAATTTTAGATTCGCTAATAATGCTATCAATCGGTTTTTGTTATCATAATTCATCAGTCTCAAAACCATATTTATGTATCAACATAATCTGCATATTTATTTGTTTTTTTTATTTTTTTATATTTATTTGTCGATTTGTTACTTCATTTATTTGATTAGATTTTTTAAATACTCATTTACTTATTTATTTATTGGTTCATTTGTTTTATTATTGATTACTCTATGTATTTAATTGTTTGTTCATTCATTCATATTTACGCTTGTTTATAGATTCATTATTTATCAAGGCTTTTTAGTCTATAATAAAAATAAAATAAAAAAATACATTGAAATATAAATTAAATTGTACATACATGTGATGCAATAGAATAATAATCCAGAAAAATTAAGCATCAATAATAAATCATAAATCAGTAAGTGAATATGGAATTGTATTTTGATAAAGAGTGTGAATAAATAAATAAATAAATAAATGACATTCCAAAGAAGGTAACACAATAAGAAGTCAGATATAAATATTAACATATAAATTATACAAATTTAGTACTATACGTAATCAAAAACCTGTACAAAATAATAGAATCATTAATATCAATAGAAAATAATACAAAAAAAATAACTAATTATTTATTAATCTAAATTTAGATTTATTTTATTATTGTTATCAAAAACATTTTTCACTTTGTGGTATGACATTTTAAACTTATTTGTTTATAAATTTGTATAAACCACTTTAATTTATTAACAAATAAGTGTTAGATTTATTTATTTATGACAAAAAACATAGTTTTTAACTTTACATATAACATTAAATTACATATTTTATTTGTACGAAATATTCCCAATTGGCAAAAGTTCTGGTATGAGGGGATATGTATAATATATTATGACAATAGTTTCAATAAAAGGTCGATAAAATAACATAACATATCACTCGTCACACGGGCTTTTAAAACTGTTTTATTTAGGTGTTTTTTTAAGGATGTATATGTTTTGTATATTTGTAAGGTCATTAGAAAGTGAATTGTAGACATTTATTGTTGTATACACAAAACTGTTTCTTTTCTGTTAGTCCTAGGTTGTTTGCAAGGTAAATTATTTTACGCTCTTGTATTTATTTCATGTATATTGTAGTTGAAATTAAATTCAATATTTGTCTGTCTTTTATTATTTTTCTTCTGAAATATCATATTTACCTTTTCTGTGTAAATTGATTCATCTGAATCGAGCATTTTTGTTATTTTGTATAAATCTGTGGTTCTAGTATATTTATAAAAATTAAATGTTACTTCAAGTGATTTATAACAAGATTTACATCTGTTGATGGCCTAGTCGTACCAAAATTTAAAAATAAATATGGACAACATACGTTGGATTATATTGTTCCAAAAATATTTAATATGTTGCCGCTTGACATGAAAACGTGTCATAATAAAAAAAAAATGTTTTTATCGCGAAAATGGTTAGTAGACAAAACGTTCCTTTATTGATTTATTATTTATGTAAAACATTTTTTATCTCTCCTTGAATACATTATTGTTATTTTATTAGGTAAACATTATTTTGTTTCTTATTTATTTTATTGACATTTTTAGATCTTAATTTTAATAGGTACTTATATACGCCCAATGGGCATTTTTAAGGCCATATTTATACATGGAAAGTAATTATAAAAAAAGTAGAAAGACTCAATGGTATATGGTAGACTTTGTGGGAGAGAAAGCGGAAGAGAGGTGTTTATAATTGAATTTGATTCAGTAATCGCCTGAAAGAAGATCACTTTTTATTTATTTGGCGGCCTCCGTGGTGTAGTGGTCAAGACGCTTGACTCACAGACGGGAGGTTCCGGGTTCGATTCCCGGTGAGAACACAAAAATTAAATGTGATTTTTCTCAAGCCTGGGTGTTCTGTGATGTAATTCACCGCTGTAATTGGGCCTCCTGGCCTGTTGTGGTGCAAAAATAGAAAATAAAAATAATAAAATATAAAAAAATCAAGACTGGTATGTTTGTTGGCAGTCCTAAGAATTCTTGGCATAGGGGAATGAAAACCATAGTTAGTTCAATGGTTATCGGTATGAAAGAGTAAGTTTTGTCTGAGGTTTCTAGTTGCGATATTTAATTTTACTGAGCTCAGTAGTTCAGGCGCATCAAAGAGTGAGTTGAGAATTTTAAAAGATATATTAAAGGTAGTTTCTAACTCATTATACGTTTATTGGTCTCTGGATAAGCCCAACCTCCAGCCTATCTTTCTCAAAAATCGATGTTGAACTGATTCAACATTTTTGATGTGAACATCAAGATATATAGTAAGCAAATAAAAGTATTTAAGGAAAGCAGATTAGTGAATGTTCACTAGTCTCGAACGAAATACGATCAACTTTCTCCTATAGTACAAATAATAATTATGGTTATCACAAAATTAATTAATTATCTAACTAATTTCTAATACCACACAAGCGAAGCCGCGGGTAAAAGCTGGTAAGACTATAAATGCAAATTTCATCATAAAGAACCCTACATTATCATGGCAGACGAAAGGAAATAAAACCTTTGGATTTTATCTCCTAAGAAAAGAGAAAAATGTTAAAATCCTTTAATAACAACAGAGATGGAGAACATTTCAGAGAAGGGAATATAAAAGTATTTCTTAGATAAAGGAAAAGGGAATATAGAATAAGATATTTTAGACGTTGCTTGGGTGGTAATCTGAATCTTCTCTACCCCCTTAGAGAGTGATTAATTTTAAGTTTTTTTTTATTTTTATTTGCTCCATATAATGGCCACACTGACGATAAAACGTTAAACAAATACGATCACGTGCAACTAAATCTGAAACTTTTTATTTAAACCATTGTTGCGACCCAAAACACTTAATTATATATATATATATTTATATATATGTTTAGATAATTTATACAGCGCTATTTTTGTGAAAATTACCTCAAGGGCGCTGTAAAATAAATAAATATCCCAGCACGTCTTGCAGCTGCAGAGCGCATGGACAGTAAGAAATGTAGCCCCTATTTACAATTTTTATTTTTTTTATTTGCCAGTGAAGTTTAGAGTTTAAGTGATATTTTAAAAAACGAAATAAAAAGCAAATTTATAAAAATAGACGTTAGACAACAACAAGTCTTGCAGCTACTGAGCGCATAGACGGTTGAAATTCTAGACCCCATTTACTAAATTTAGATATTTGATAGTTGATAACATTTACATAATATGATAGTCTTGAAAAAAGTCTTGTAGCTTCAAAACGCATTGCATGATAAAGCATATTGCATATTGCAACAGAGATGAATAACATTTGAGAGAAGATATTATAGAAGTCTAGACATCTACAGGTCTTATAACATATCATTGGCTGGTTAAAGTGGCCATTTTATACACTAAGTAATATTCACCTTTCTGCCCATTCTTGAATATATATATTACCTCAATTCTTTTATCTGTTGATGTTTGTGAAGTTAAAGAGCTGTAACCTTCATTTATGCGGGTGAGATTCATGTAATTGAATTATTTCACCTACATACTAGGCAACGCCTGAAAATGTTATTTTTTCAATTCCTATACTTCTTCATAAACCAGGTGGATTTATCAATATTTTGAGTTTGTCCAAATTTTTGTAGACAAGGACTGTTAATTTAAACAGCTCCCCAGGGAGTTGAATGCAGTCCTTGACTACAAAAATTTCGACAAACTCAAAATATTGCTGACATCAAAATAAAAAGCAATTTGTTAATTTCTCTAAAATTTTATTGGACACGCGGAAATATTGATTGACACAACAGAGTAGATAAGTAAAGGGTCATTTAATAAGAGTAATTGAATAAATGAACTCTGAACTTAAAATATAAAACAAATTTTACATGAAGTAAAATGGATATTTTTAAATCATGTTAAATAATATTCGATGTTTTAAAAATAATGTCGGTCAAAGTTCCACTACGGCGTTGTTTAATCCGGGGTCCAATTTTCATTAGTTTTCTCATAAGATGAGCAAAATAGGGAAAAAAATACTACCCTGTCAACACTAACGTAATGTCCATTTTTTTTTCTTCTAAAATCTGACAGATGGAAAAATAATTCAAGATTAAGTAACGTATTTGCCACTTACACATGCATTTGCTAATTTCACATGAAATGTGATCTTATCCTGTTTCTTTGAGATCCCAGCAGTATTTCACATTACACTTAAAAAAAACACAACACCGCATAGTTGAATTCAAATCGGGAGTTGCGTACTGAGCGACGTCTACAAAGAAACTAACGGGTCAAAACGTACAACTACTCTTTTAAGAGTAGTTTGGTTGCCTTCTGTTTGATGCTCGAATGCGGTTTCTGGACTATCCTTAATTCTATGCATATAAATATAAATACAAAGATTAATTAAAAGCGTAAAAAAAAAGCGATACAGAAATCTGTTGATAAATACACTTAAAAATGCATCTAAAGATGTTTTATTATATTGTAGTATACATAAGAAAAATAATACAATAAATATTTTTCAGCAAAAGCACAGTTTGAATCAAATAGTTATGACATCTGTGTATACAAAATCAAAGCTTCAACAAACAAGCGATGGCATGGTGTCAAATCCTTATTAATGGTTAAACACCTTTTTAAATATGTTCATAGATGTCACAACTATTTATTTTACTTTTAACTAATTTTTTTAAATGTTTATTTCGAAACCAATAATAAACAGCTTTCAATAAAGCCGCAATAATGTATTAAAATGTACTTATGCAATTAACACGTAATTTAAACAAATTAATTTCAACGACATAGCTGCCATCTATGTTTTAACAACCTGAAGCTTCTTCATATATCCGAGCTTTTAAAAATTTAATACCTACCTAGGTTTTAAAATATTCTACACTTTTTAGTTGTTTATTAGGAATATGGATAAAAACGATTTTTTAATTCGACTACCGTTTAATAATACAATAAATAATTGTGAAAGGTTGTTTTTTATTGAAAAATTATTAATGAATGTATAAGAAACATATGAATTTTTTAAAATTACGAATTTATTAGTTTAAGTAATTAATAAATTAATGCAGCAGATAGATTCTCAAACTCATGTCTTATGCTCAGGCATAAATAAAAACACCAGTATTATTTTAGACAAATTCAAGCAATCTTGATCTCAAAATGCAGGCCAAAAAATCTATCTTATTTTGTGTACGTACATTTTATTTTAAAATTTCTGTCGTTCCTAAAAATAATTATGATTCAAAAATATATCAGCAAAATCTAAATTAAGTTCGACCGTGACAGGACTCGAACCTGCAATCTTCGGATCCGAAGTCCGACGCCTTATCCATTAGGCCACACGGTCATGGGAGAAGAAGGCGAAAAACTGTTATTTAAGCTAAACATATTGATTATTAAAACATCATGTGGGATTAAGTTTATTCTATAAAATTGAGTTCAAGAAATTTGCACTGATGATTTCATTTTCAACTTGAGCAAAAACTGTGAAAATATTAAACTATTTGATTGACATTATTTATATTCATGTAAAGGTGCCAGAAAAACTGGTTCATGGTTCAAACACTGACAGAAAAACTGGTTCATAATATTACCAAAAAATATTTTTTTTGCAGATATAATGGTATTTCAAATTCTACCTTATATACTTATTAAAACGAAACCTGATACTTAAGAACAATACCAAAACTTGGCAAGAACCTAACGCGATGAATTGAACTCAAGTGCAAGATTTCGAGAGCTGACCAAAAACAACAAATACACAATTGCGACGTATTTAGAACCGCGTTATAAATCTATTTTTTTCACCAGCGTCACTCCGGAGCAACTTGACTCTAAATTTTTAAATATGACGATCAGCAGAACCCAATAATCCAGACAGTTCACTAGTTCTACATCTCAGAAGTTCAGCACTTGTGATTACGGCATGCCATCCCCAAAAGAAAATCAATTATGAATTCATCATTACAAATGTTAGAATCCATGTTGAGTATAAATGAAAACCAGCAAGACTCAATTACAAATAACGAGAATGACAATCTATTTTAGAGACACAATCACAACTTCAGGAGCACAAAAAAAAAAAAAACAATTGCCTTTACATGAGGATCCCCTTATGTGGTGGAAATAAAATTAATTTAAACGTAGTAATCATTTGCCATTTGTGCGCTAATATTTATCAGCTTTTCCCAGCAGCGCCGCCAATGAGCATCATTTAATATCAATAGTCTAGAAATATTACAGTGTTTTTTTTAAATAATCTTTAATTATCACACGTGTACTATATTTGTAAGTCAAAAAACTGTCTTCTTTTGAACGTATAAAAATCGTGTAGATTTCAATAACAAAAACATCTAACACATGACCCAATAATTCGTGGGTCAACAATTTTAATTACTTTAGTAGCTATCATACATCGTAAAAATATATTTTATTCAAGTTATGATTTGTCATTACTCTAGGCAATGACGTTATCAAAATAAATCGACTCAGTTTGACATCACGGGTGATATAATGAAGTTGGTAGTATTTTTATCGACTTTGGTTTGTATTTGTGCTGTGAGGGTGTCTGTTCCAGGTTTGGGAACGATTTTGGGAACAAAAACGCTATCAGCATGGACTCAAAGAACCATATTTGCTTTTAAAGGTATAAAATTTGCACTGTCGCCCTCTGGCAACCGCAGATTCATGGTAAGAGATTTTTTTGGTACAGATATAAAAAAAAGCATGTTATTATATGTTAAGCAAGTTGTTTATTGTTTTATTTTATACTTAATCTAAGCCATATAACATCAAATAGTTGTTTTTAATTTTTTACGTATTGGGTCAACAAAATCATATTTTTTCGTCATTATTATGTTACTAAGACAAGTTCCTAAAATCTTATCCTCATCACAAAATATAAGCAGTAGTTTAAATATCTTCTTGGTCGTTAGCTCTCGGCAGAGCAGTCGTTGTCACGATGGCAGGGGGAAGCACGTCGCCAAGATTCGACTTCACCCGCTTCTGTCGTCAGCGCTTCTGAAGGCCCTCTGAAGAGGGACGCCAGTCGTTTCTATCACCGAGACTCTCCATCTTGAAGCGCTTTTTCCGGGGATTGAGTTTACTCTTAATTGTTTCACAAATTGTTCCACAAATTGTTCCACAAATTGTTCCACAAATTGTTCCACAAATTGTTCCACAAATTATTCCACAAATTGTTCCATGTTATCACGTCGCCTAGTAACGTGCCTGAAATACCCGAAAACACCACGATTCTAACTTATAAATCCGGTGTTAAGTTATACCTAGGCCAATGGCTATTATACTTTTGGTAGAAATCTCTACCACTATGCCTAGGCATTACTTTATATTAGGTTTATAAGTGAGGCCCTGATTTGTACGGTGGAAGAAAGACGCCGTTCGATTCCCAATTCTTGGGTTATTTAAATATTAGTTATATGGGTTGTCCATGTTATCCGGAACATTTTACGCTAGTATCTACCACATTTTGAAGGCTTCTATCTTTCTTCATTCTATTTGTCCATGTTTCTGCGATGTAGAAGAATATAGGAAAAAATTGGACTGACCATTTTATTTTTTGTAGACTTAGTTATCCTTCGTTATTGCCAAACTTTTTTCAACTTCTCCATCGTAGAGCAAGCTAAAGCATGTCTTCTTTTAGTAGTAATATATTATGTTGTACCCAATTACATAACCTTTAGCTGATATGAATGTGGGAAAGGAATTTTATTAATTTATTTGAGATTATTAAGAAGTTGCACAGTTCCAAATCTTTTTATATTAAACCTATGGAGTGAATTAGAAGCATCTACTGCTTAATTAAACTTACTTTAAATCCCAAAGTAATAAGGAATCTCTTTGATTATTGTTTTTTTTTTGCAGCCACCTGTTCCAGAAGAACCATGGGATAATATTTACAATGCAAGTTCTTCTGGAAGAAACTGTCCTCAGTTTTTGAAAAAAATTGTTGAATCTACCCATGAAGATGTAGAAGATTGCCTCTTCCTGAACGTTTTCACACCATTTGTAAGTAAACACTACATTCAAACTATTTCTACTTTTTGTTATCAGGTGTTTGGTCATTCCATCTATATTTTGGGTTTGTTCACTAATTAAACCAAGTGCACATTTACATTATGAAAAATAAAAAAAATATTGAAATATGATGAATATATTCAACATCGCCATATTTTAGGTTGGCGATTTGGACTGTATTTATGTCGTTTTTGCATTTGAACTTGAAAGGTGTAAAAAAATTAACTCGTTTATATCTCATAAATAACAGAACATTCCAGATCAGCACTATCAGCAGTCAATGTAAAGGGCTAGATCCACGAGATGGTTTTTCCATCAAATTATTTTTAAATGATTTTTATGTCACCGTGCATAAATATTTTGGGTTGTTTAAGATTCCAGATTCAACTAACAAAACTTTGCTTCCTGTTATGGTTTATATTCACGGAGGTGGTTTTTACGAAGGCTCGGCAAGATCTTTCCCTCCAAATTACCTTTTAGAAAACGATGTTATTCTAGTAGTCTTACAATACCGTCTCGGTCCATTGGGTAATTATTATAAATATTTTTTTCACCAATCTTTAAATGTTAAGCAAGTTTTTTTTTTTAAACTTTTTATACATTGGCAGGGTTATTGCCAAATTGCAATTTCTTCCAACCAACCAATAAAGTAAAACGTTTCATTTATTTAATTTTATTTCAATACGTTTGTGAAACATAACAAAATAAAAAGGACGCCTTAATAGAATTAGCAATATATTTATAACAATAAATTAATGGGAAGTGGGAATAAAGAAAAGGAAAAAGGAGAGATTAAAGAAGAGAAACGAGAAGTTTTTTCAGATGCCATTTAAAGATTCTTCAGATAATTACACAGTCTTATCACATGGACATTATTTTATGAGCTTGAAGAGAACGAGGAATTGTGGATAGGAATCTAAAAGTTTTTTTTAATGTGAACGAAGATGCAAGAAAAAGACGTAAAGAAGAGAAGATATAAGCCATGAACTGATAAGCGTTGAAATTTTTCACAAAGGTATAGTGGAGCTATAGAACTAAGAAATACAGTGAACAGAAGTAATGGGGTATGATAATCTCTTCGCCAACGATAATCAGATAATATATGTGGTCATATATCCTATGACGAAAGATATACCTTTTGCGTGTATTCCGAAGTTGTTCACTGACATTATAACATTTATTAATTGCCTACACAAGTTACAATCTTCATAATATTCTTTACCAATTAAAACATATCTTTCCAGGTTTCATGTCCTTACACACAGATGGTCTGGCTGGGAATGTGGGATTAATGGATCAAGTCCTTGGACTAAAATGGGTCAAAAATCATATTAAAACCTTCGGCGGAAATAATAATAGGATTACCTTATTTGGCCACAGTGCAGGAGCTGCTTCCATATCATTTATGCTTTTGAGTCCAATGGTAGAAAGTTACAATTATTCATCACCATTTATTTCTGGTTTCTTCATTTTTTATAATAATGTGTGTTTTTAGGTGGATGAGAGTTTATTTCAAAAAGCGATTCTGCAGTCTGGGTCAGCGTTAAGTAGTTTAATTTTTGAAAACAATCCAATGGTGTTTACCAAAGCCTTGTTCAAAAAGTTAACTAATATAACTCAACCTGTTGATGACTCTACTATTGAAACATATTTTAAAAATGCGACTGTAAATGATCTTCAACGTGCGCTTCAAGATTTGATCGTAAGTAATACAAGCACTTATTTGACAAACTTAACTGATTTTCCTGGTTCAATTGTATTTAATGTATTGGTTTTGTTATATTGAAATACTATTTTAGGCAAACGACCCATCAATGGTATCTAGTATAGGACGACCAGTAATTCAGAAGGCTGGAATCGTAAAGTTTATTGATGGATATCCTGATGAAATTATTAATCAGGGTAAAATACGTACATTACCAATTATGCTGGGAGTCACAAAACACGATGGATCCTACGTAACTACATGTCAGATTTTTTACTATGCTTTGTGTACAATATTTAGCAAACACCTTATGTAGTAGACATTTTAATTTATTTTGTGATTTTTTTCCAGCTCTTTTTGATACTTTAGAAAGCAAACAATTGCTCACTAATGATATTTATCTTAGAAACAACTTTATTCCATATTTATTAAAAAAGTTAGGTAAATTGAAACAATTTCTTTTTCATAAATATTTTTATATTAATTATATATCTAATTTATCGTAGTAATCGGCCATCTTTTTTAGGAGTCGTTGACGAAACTGGAGCATTATCTCATATTATTCAGAACAAATATTTTCAAAAGCTCTTCGAACGGGAGGAAGATACTAACTTTATCAATATGATTCCTGGGGTTATAGATGTAAGTTGAAAATTCGATAAGTATTTGGTCAAATATGACGTGCATTATTCAAAATTGTTTAATTTCATTTAAATCAATTCATAACAAAACGAAAAAACAAATAATACATGAAATAGAATCGTTGATTGTATTTTAATCTTCAAAGTTTGGCAGACTAAATTACGTATAAATTGATCAGACGAGATTTTTTTGGAAATACTCTAGATTTATTTTTTTTTCCAAAAAACCAACAACATTTTGAGTTTGTCCAAATTTTTGTAGACAAGGCCTGGATTCAACTCCCTGGGGAGCTGTTAATATTAACATATTACAATAGAGATCTTCATCTATGTTCTTCAACATTTTAGAGATTGTATTATAGAAGTCTAGGCATCTACAAGACTTGTAACCTATCGTTGGCTGGTTTAAGTGGCCACTTTACACACTGTGTAACATTCACCATTCTGCCCATACTTGAACATATATATTTCCTCAATTCTTTCATCTGTTGATGTTTGTAAAGTTAAAGAGCTGAAACCTTTATTTATGCGGGTTAGATTCATCTAATAGAATTATTTCACCCACATACGCCTAAAAATGTTATTTTTTCAATTTCTATACTTCTTCATGGACCAGGTCATAAGCCCAGTAGATGCCAAGACTTCTATATTACCGTCTCTAAAATGTTCTTCGTCTATGTTGTAATACTTTTTTTTTTAATACGTTTTAAAAGAAAAGAAATTATGTTTTAAGCATTAAAAAAAAGTTTTATTTTAGATTTGCGGAATGCTTTACTTTAAAGCGCATGCTTTGAAACATGCTAAAATTAACGCCTGGTCAAACGAGCCCACGTTTTTATACACCTTTGATTACAAAGGAGAACACACAAGATTTGGCTATGATACAAATACTTCAAAATACCCCTTTGATGGTGGAATCCACCATTCTAACGAACTTCTGTATTTATTTCCTTACCATTACAAAACACCATTGAATGAAGATGATCTTAGGATAGCTAAAACCATGGTAAGAAAATGTTTAAAATTCCCAAAGCTGCTTATTTTTTTACGCAATAAGCAAGTACTTGTACCGATGTTCGCCATATTAACATAATAAGTGTTGTTGTAATTCTAATCACGATGAGAAACTATTTTTAAATGAACTTTGAAAATGTGTTAACTGTTTTTATTTATAAAACGACCAGTCAACTAAAACGGTTTAAAAAAATTGGAATATTGTTTTCTTAATGCTAATGTAACGTGTTACCCATATGCTTGTTTGTTACAGGTATATTTATGGACCAATTTTGCAATTAATGGTTTCCCTAGTGCGCAAGATTCAGATATTTGGAGTCCTGTAAAACCAGGTGAGCAAATTTGAATTTATTTATTCATTCAAAATTACAAAATTAAATATTTATGAACTTATTAAGGCTTTTTAGGCTATGCCCGTGTCAAGCCACAATAAATAACAATAAAAATACATGGTAAAATTAAATAGATCAAATTATTATGACATAGAATAACACTCTAGAAAAAAAGGTAAATGTTATAAATAATCAAATTCCAAAGAATACAATGCAAAAAAGATAATCAGTAATAATTTTTAAAATATAAAATTAAACAAATTGAGAATCACAGATAATCAAATATACAAAATAGTGGTATCAATAAAATCAACAAAATAATTGTAAAATATAGTAGTATTAAAAAAAAACAAAATAAGATTATCATTTAAATCAACAGAAAAAGAATATATACATAAAAGCATACTTGAAATGATAATTAAGATATGTATTCTTGAAACTCACTCAATACTATAGTAAGAAATAGGAGTAATAAATCATGTGCCAAATAATAGTACGTACTAAATTAAATTAAACAAAAATACATAATGAAAAAAAAAACATAAAAATGAAAAAAAGAATTGTTAAAAGTTATTATTTCATGAAAGAAGGCAATTTTTTTCGAGTGTAATCTTCCTAATGTCACACATGATGACAATTGTATTTTTTTATCACTGTTCATAAAAACTAAATAAAACTTTTATTGCAAAATTGTTCTACCTCACTTTATTTTTAACTACTCGTTTTACTGATCTATATTATTTAATATTTCTGTTTCAGGAAAAAATGGCCCATACTATCACATCAACTCTACTTGCTACAAGGATGAAGATTTCGGTTCAGAATACAAAACAATTTAAAATTATTTATAAACCACGTGCATTATGATGTCTGTAACATTATAAACTATGGATATCCGCATTAGTACTGTTCGAGATACCTATAATTGAGTATTTTACCAAAATATAAATATTATTATACAGAAGAATTTCAACTTTTTGCTGCGCAATCCTATATTCACAATGCTTCCAGTCAGTCCGACTACCACGTGACCTTCTTCGTGACTTTCCTTCTTCGCCGCTTGGAGGCGATGCCGGCGCGATAGCTAGTACCACGTAATCCTAACGTTCACAGCGCTTCAAAATGCTCGCAATAGTACCAATACAAAATAATGTAATTTGTACTAACTGTTTTTAATTCCCTGCTTTACGATTTTCAGGCAATGCCTTATTTATGTTTTAATGTTTTAAATAAATATGCAATAAAACGCTTGTATCAAATTCACTTTTAGTTTATCCACAAATTAGTAACTTTCGCTCTAGTCAAGCACAGTCAAATCGGTAAATATGTAGATTTTGAATTTGAATTTATGTAAAACAAGCAAAAATAAATAAATCAGGAATATAATAAACACTACCCAAACTAAAGCAATTCATTATGTCTTAATGGGAAATAAAATATAAAGCAGAATAATACAGCTGAACTCCGTTTATCCGAGCTCCGGACCTGCGGATCGCCATATATCAAGATCATCATCAGGAAATAAAAAATAAAGAAGTTTTAAATTTAAAATTTGTGCAATTAACTTTGCTGGTCATGTTTAAATTAGTTTTAGATGTTATTACAATTAGCTGTCTTTCAAAAGCAATAAAATCTGGCACCCAATAATCCGGAAAATTTGAATTTTACCGTATTATTAAAACCATGGAATTTTACAACGGTCTTTGTTACCGTACAATCTGACGTTAAAAGAGTTATCTTCAATTTTTCTGAAAGAAAATGAGTGTATTCGAAGGAAAATTTTAAGTTTCTTTTTTGATAAACTGTAATTGAAGGTATTGTTGAAATAGCTTAAAGTTTTATAAATACTGTATTTTGCAATAATAAAACAAATGAAAACAACTTTGTTTTGTACCTCTTATTTTCAACTTTTCCTGTAGACCGATTTTAAAAGATATTCACGCTTCTTTATCAAGGTAGACTGAACTAATGAATTATGAAACCAATGAATATAAAACATGTTTTGCATTATAAAAAAATAGTTAGCTTTCTAGGCAATTGGATATAACTTCGTTAACTGACCATCGTCATACGGGCCCACGTACATATTGAAAAAGATAGCTCCTGTCTATTTTTTTGTTTTTTATTTATGTATCTACGCATAGTAATTATTTTAATTTTTTGAAATAATATTTTTTATTTATTTGATAAAATCATCACTGAAATACAAAATTAAACAATTATCAAAGAATAACTGTTTGGGAAAACTCGGTAGGATGAGAGAATAGAAAAAATAGCAAAAGGAAGAAAATGTGAAATAATGCCAAAAATATCTATGTAAAAAAAATAATAATAATAAAGGGAAAGAGAACTAATAATTAAAAATTGTGGTGTCATAGTATCCATGTAAATAGTGACTGAGACAGTAACGATAGTAATGGAAGTAGCACCAATGATACTTTCAAGTTTAGGGAATCGATAAAAATGATAGTGCTGAAGAAAACGATACTGATAACGAGAATGATGATGGTTATGATTTATGATAGTGATAAGGAAGAAGAAGTAAGTAATTATTAAGACGTTAAAAGTGATGTTTTCATGCAGTTAAGAATGTAACAGCAATATTTATAAGCAACCTTAGCAAAAAGAATTTGGCACACTATCTTATCTGTCTCCTAGACATATATCAACCCATCGTAATTGTTTTGTATATAAGTGTGGATACAATATTATTTCGTAAAAAAAAATTCTAAGACTAAGCGGGTTTATGTCAGTCGTAAGCCGTTATCGAAAACAAAAATTTGCTTCGGTTCCCACGGACCGTGTCTAAAATGAAACATAAATAATAAAATACTTAGATCCGAACTAGAAAATGCTATACAGCATTATTGAATTCATTTTTTTCTTTGTTATAAAACTGTACCTTATTATTTTTGTACCGCATATTTACGTATTTTATTTTGCTCGGGCCAAGGTCGCATATAATTTGAGAATAAGAAAAATTACATTTGTTAAAAGAATAATTGAAAAATAAGTGATTTACTAATATTTTTTACTAACCATGCCCCTCTAGTTCTTGGGCAAGCTTTATCATCATAATAATTCCCTTTCCGCACCTAGCAAAACGCCCCTAAGAGTTCGACGCCAAACGGGTGGTAAAAAAAAAACTTTTTTTTTTTTGGCCAAACATTTCAAAAAAAGTTCATTAAATATATGTATATGACCACTTACCGATTTTTCTATGTCTACCGATTTCGAGACGTGCCTGTGATTGTATCACTAGTTCAATTACACTAACATGCAAATCCCGCTATACACATTCAGCATTCTTAGTAGTCGCACAAAAATCAACGTCCCGATAGAATACATACTACTTACAAGCTAACACCAACTTTCATTGATTATAATAATATTAAAACGTCTTTTATTTAGGATAGAAAAAAAGGGAGAGGAGTATTTAAAAAAAATATTCATTTGGACAATATATTCCATACACACTAGAATCACGTTTATCCGAATTCCAGTCATTCTGATCGTTATCAGGAAATACTAAATAGAGAAGTTATAATAAGGATGTTATGGCTACCTCCGTGGTGTAGTGGTTGAGACACTTGACTTACACAGCTAAGGTTCTGGGTTCGATTCCCGATGAGAATACAAAAATTGAATGTGATTTTTCTCAACTCTCGGTGCACTGCACTGTAATTCACCACTGTACTTGGCCCTCAAGGCCTGCTGTGATGCAAAAAATTAAAATTATTTGTAAACGAGTTTCTTTGTCGAGATAATTAACTTTGCTAGATATGTTTGACTATTAAAAAACATTGGAAAATAATTCCTTTGCGCGTGGTGATGTAACATCGTGTTACCACAAGCAAAAGACAGAATATTCTAAGGCTGACATTTGAAAAAAAAACAACATAAAATATACTGTTTCAGAATTCCTTTTATATGATTTATAAAAATAAATAAACAGCCCTGTTATTGCAATAAAAAATCATAAATTCGCCGCTTATAATTCACGCGTGCGTCCCACATCACTGTCAAAAACCGATTAAATTTGTTTCACACAACACCGGCTACGGCGGCTACAGAATAGTGTCTCTGTCTTCTTTCTTGTTATGAGTTCTATCCTCGGCCTCTCTCTAATACATATGTATTACTGTATTTGGGGACATCATTCTTCGGGTAGCAACACTAAATATTTTTTAAATTAAAATCCGGCATAGTTATACAAATTTTACTTTCCAAATCTGGTGTGAAAGTGTTCATTTGAAGATCATAAAAAATACAACGTCATCATTAAAAAAATAAGAGAGATATATCAAGTAAAAAACAGATATACGAGGGTAAAGTCGATGGTAAATGAAATGAAATTATTAACATATAAACAAAGAATATTTTACAATACAATGGCATTTGTTCATAAAATTATAAACTCTAATAAAAAAACAGAATTTTGGAAAAAAATTGATCGGAACCAGCATGAACACGATCACAATACTAGAGAAAAGAACAAAATTAGACTTCCATTTAGGAAAAAGGCAAAGTCACAAAATTCTATTTTATTTAAAGCAATTAAAAAGTGAAAACGAAATGGAAAAAAATATTTATGAAGAAAAAAACATATCAAAATTTAAAATAATGGTCAAGACATATGTGATAAACAATTTATAAATTAAATATATTTGCAATGTTATTATTAGAACACACATAACAATATGTATGATATGTGTGCCCTACTTTAAGATTTAAATAAAAAAAATAAAAAAAAAAGTATTATATGGTATGTCGACTAGTGTGACGTTAACAACTTTATCAGATTTCTTTAATAGTTACTATGGTATTGGGCTCATATGTGTAAATCAATTTCCTTAGTCCACTTCTGTAACTAGGCAATAAACTATTAGGTACCCCCACTATGTCGGCTTAAAATACTTCAGTCAACTGTTGAAGAAAAACGTGCACAGAATAGAAAATGTTTTTTCCATTCATCAATACATCGCTTGCTAACAATTAGCATATTATTTTCTTTAAAGACATTACCATAAGTGCACCATAAAAGGCAGTGACGAAACGAATAGTTTTTGAATGAGTGAAAAGTGAATTTAATGGAAAGCGAAAAATTATCTGTGCAGTGGTCAGTACGTTGTTCTTCATGCATCTTATTGCCAGAACAATGTTCATCTAGGTCAACGAAATATTACAGAGCAAGTTTTTTAATAGCTTTTACTCGCGACTTCGCTCACGCCGTATTAGGGAGAAAATATTTAGGTTATTCATTAGTTGTATCGTTTATCATTAAAAAAATTATTTATGGAATTATATATTTTATCGGGATTGAACCTGGTCTTCCAAATATCGCTATGAAAGAAATTCGATGATCCGTTGGTCTATTGCGACGTAGCAAAGTAATTGTGTTAAAAAATCTAAAATTCCACTGAAAAACCAAAATGAAAAGCAAACCAAACTAACCATAGATAATGCAAGTTAATGATTAAAATTTAAAGAATTAATTACAAATTGATTCCTTTTGACATCCCTCCTTACCGCCTACTCATTTTCGAATAATGATGCTCATTGTATTAAACAAATATATAAAATATGGACGGGAGTGACATACCGATATTTAGGGGGAGTATTTTTCAGGTATTTTTATTGACAAGTCCACTCCCCTACAATGACCTGCCTCACCCCCCTTTAAATGGCCGCCATTTTTATTTTTACGTTGCGATTACGCTAGTGCATGTACAAAAATTTCAATAACTGAGTACGTAAATATCGCAGAACAATAAATTTGGTGTTATTTGCACGATAACATATTGTTCTAGCGCTTACTAAACAAATTTTATTGATACTAACGGTCAAACATACCTAAAAACATTCAAACACAGAAAAAAGTATGCGAACAATTTATTTTTTTTGTGCATTTCCGCACATCATTCAAAAACTAGTCAGTTAGGTGGTAATTTTTTATGCTATTTCTACAGCTTGTTATGTTATAAAAGTATTTAAATTCACTCTCCACGTTTCTCAATCCAATGAAGTGCATTTGATGCACTTCGGGATTCACTTCTTTCAGCACAAAGATATTAAAACTACCAGATTACAGAAAGCTACTTTTGGCAGCTTTTCTAATTCGGCAACAAAAAATTTATCCTTGACCGCCAAGAAGACTTATGTCCTCGGATGCGGTGGGCGATACGTGGTGGGCAAGCTGGATACTCAAAACATTTTCACAAAAATCAAAAGGTGTAAGAGTTGAGAAAATGTGGATGTTTAAACAAAGGCAGAATGGTGAATGTTACACAGCGTGTAAAAAATGTGGCCACTTAAACCAGCCAATGGCAGGTCATAAGCCCTGTAAATGCCTAGACTTCCATATTCCCCTCTCAAAAATGTTTTTCCTTTCTGTGGTAAAAAAAATATATTTACCAAAGATTTTAATTTTGTGAATAGATAAAAACATTTTATTTTTTTATTACTTCAAACATATTGAAATTTTCATATTACCATTATCCCATTTTTTTTGCACCACAACAGGCTAGGAGGCCTAATTACAGTGGTGAATTACATCACAGAGCACCCAGGCTTGAGAATTGTTTTAATTTTTGTGTTCTTACCGGGAATCGAACCCGGAACCTTCCGTGCGTGAGTCAAGCGTCTTGACCACTACACCACGGAGGCCGCCATTAAAATCAACCACTTTGATTTAACTCTATTAAAATAGTTTTGTTTTTATTTTTTTTAATTGGTATTGGTTTATTCCCATAATTATAATCATTGTTCATGCTGAACTTGATACGGTCAATTTACTATCACTACAGGTACTTAACCTAGAATTATTTAACTATATAAGGGCCTTCTGCCTATTTGATCAAAAAACTTGTTTGAAAATGCCCTAACAAGGCGAAACAATCGTCCGATTTTATTGTTTTTGTGTTTCAAAATAAAATAAGCGGTTTTAGTAGACTATAAACAGTGTTTGCTTTTGATGTTTAAGTTATAACATGAGATTTACAAAATAAATACAATGTCAATAAATAAATCAATTAAAACCTATTCTTATTACTCTTAGTGGTGAGGGTCAGTGCTATGCAAGCTCCTGACGTCACTGCAACCTGTGAAGATTTATTGTGACGGGTCCCCGTGAATAGTTCTCGCCCTCCAAACCCCGGTCTATAAAGAGCCTGGCTACTGTGCGGAAGGCGAGAGTTTACATTTTGCTAAATCTCCCCCTCCTAGCACAGATCCGTAAAGTATCGGGCTATTAGGTAGGGGACAAGCTCTTTAACATCCTATGGTTTTACCAGTGGTCCCCCGAGGATGAGGTTCTTTTTGTGATTTAAAGCATCACATTTACATATAATGTGTATACAATGAAAGCATCCACCCCTTTCCCGAAACTGTTCATAAAGACTTGAGTATTTCTTCAGTTGTTAGGACGATTAGGGTCTTTGCATGGGATTGTTTCTACTGTTGGTATTAGGATAATGGTTTTTGTGAGGAATTCAGTATTATGACGAGAAGTAATTTCGTCTGAGTTCGATAGGGATTATGTTAGGATTTTGCCAGTAGTGTCATGATAATTTGATGTTCCTCTGTGATTTAGTATGGATACGTATTGTTTTTCTTCTGTTGCTTAAATGCATGTTGTATAGGGCAAATTATTCTAATGTTTCTTATATGTATTTAGGTTTTGTGTCGTTGTTTAATTTGTTTGTATTACTACGTTCTTCTTCCTTTCCGAGGCGGGATCTGTAGCGTGCGGCCGCGGTCTCAATTTGGAACTAATACTGTATTCCTTTACTGTCATACATTGATATTAAAAAAAGGTAATTGTGCTGACCATGTGTATTTGATTGATCACAAATTGACAATACTGCAGTGAGGAGTACAATAAAAGCTTTAAAAGATTCTTTTTTTGTTACTTCCGCGGTTTGATTGTAAAGAAATATTAAACTTTCCCTTAATTAGTTTTAAAAAAATTGATATTCCTCGTATGCACTGCAGAACCTACCTCTAGAAGTTTCGGAAAGGTTCATTCTAGCAAGTTGTTTGTTCAATCGGAAGGGCCTGTAAGGACTCTAGTAATAACCCTCATTTGATTTCGTCTGAGCTTTATTAGGTCGAATGCAAACCTTTGCGAGTATCCTTTTATCACTTTCTTCGCATGATGCTGACCAGGTACATGCTGCCAGAGCATTACGCTCTACTTCCTGATCCATAAAATCTAAGCTCGTTACGAGGAACACATGGACGACCCACAGTAGGGCTCAGGAACTGTTGGGGCTCCCTCAGCTGGCTGTTTGAGTGTCCAGGTACCCAAATGAATGTCACATTGTTACACACACTGACACAATAAAGCGCCCGTAGACATTCCAATGTTAATTTAAAAGTGATCTCAACAGAGCTTTGCTTTAAGAGCAACCTGACTGTCTGAGACAGTAAAAGTTCTTTTGTTTTTGTGTTGTCTGCGCAAATTTTCATGTGCGCAGGCATAGATGGCAAAGAGTTCCGTTTAGAAGACAGTGGGGTAGAGCCCTAGGCTAATGGAAACCTTCTAAATTGACTATCTTAAAAATGTTTTTAAAAATTAGAATTGCATTTAACGTTTATTAATTTTACTAGAAATAATAATTTATTGTATGTAAAATTAATACAAGTATAGGCTAGTTAAACATTACACTTAAATATATTATTATTTGTACATCCACGAAAATTTGCAAATTTTGTCATTCATAATAAATTATTACTGTAAAAACATCGGCGCAAATACAAGTATTTGTACAGATTTTCATTAGAATCCGTGAAATCTGCAATATATAATAAAGTTAGGTACCCGTTTCAATAATTAACAGTAAAAGCTGACGAAATGGTGTTAGCTGTAACATTTCGCACATCCAATAAAACAGAGTCACAACCCGAAAAAATATTTTTTTATATAAGAAAGAAGAATAAATTATTTTTTAAAACTCTCACGTTTACGACTAAAATAACGGATGAAAGAATTGAAGGAAAATATACGTTCAAATATGGGCAGAATGGTGAATGTTACACAGTGTGTAAAATGGCCACTTAAACCAGCCAATGACAGGTCATAAGCCCTGTAGATGCCTAGACTTCTATATTACCTTTTCCGAAATGTTCTTCATCTCCGTTGTAATATGTTAATGTTATCAGCTCCCCAGGGAGTTGAATCCAGTCCTTGTCTACAAAAATTTGGAAAAACTCAAAATATTGTTGATAAATTCACCTGGTCCATGAAGAAGTAAAGAAATTGAAAAAATAATTTTTCAGGCGTTGCCTAGTATGTAGGTGAAATAATTCAATCACACGAATCTCACCCGCATAAATAAAGGTTTCAGCTCTTTGACTTCACGAACATCAACAGATGAAAGAATTGAAGGAATATAGATGTTCAAATATGGGCAGAATGGTGAATGTTACACAGTGTGTAAAGTGGCCACTTAAACCAGCCAATGACAGGTCATAAGCTCTGTAGATGCCTAGACTTCTATAGTACCTTTTCTGAAATGTTCTTCATCTCTGTTGTAATATGTTTATATTAATTATTAGAAATTACATAGAGAAAGAAGATTCTTTAGGCTTGTTTTAAACATTTGATGTTTGGATCTGCATCCGTCTGCTTCTGAGATACAGATATAATATATTTATTTTGTATATATAAATACATATAAGTTTATACATATAAAAATGTTAAATTTTTGTAAATACTTTTTTAATAATCAAAGAAAATACTTTTTTTATAAGAAAATGTAACATTTACAGGGCCTAAGACCTGTCATTGGCTGGTTAAAGTGGTAATTTTACACAATGTATAATATTCACAATTCTATCAGTGTTTAAAGATCCAAATTTCCTCAACACTTTCATTTGACCATGGTGGAGTAGACCTTTATAATCCGTTTTCGTGTTTTCCCTGTTTGTTGCAATACATTTGTATCTTATAACTCTCAAGGGAGTAAAATCCTGCCTGTCTGCAAACATTTTTAACTCGAAACGTTGCTGATGTTATTTAAGTTTTTATGCTCACGTGGGAACTCTGCATTTTCGATTTGTGACTCGGTTTAATCTCTTGTGCGATATTTTATGTTTCGTTTTGAAGTACCTATTTATTAGAACTGAATTCATAAAACTGTCTTTAAAATTCGAATTCACTTATCAATTTTGTTCAGTCTAGAATGGAAAGTGTCACGATGAGGTTGTTACTTTACCTTGGGATTTTGGTATCAGCCGATGGCATATTGGTGACAGTGCCGGATTTAGGGTACATATTGGGGACACAGGTGGAATCCACGTGGACCAACCGAACAATTTACGCTTTTTATGGAATACGATTTGCCCTCGCACCATCAGGATCCAGGAGATTCATGGTAACGTAAAATGCAATAAAAAAATTTTTTTCGCTTTATTTTTTAATATTAATTTGTATTTTTTATGCATTACAACTGTTGATGTATCGTGTTTCTGGCACAAGTAACTACAAATGTTCAAGAATTGAAATATCTTATCAAAAATATTTCGTATTTTATGCATCCAAAAACGAATATTTTATAATGTTCAGCTTGCAGTTTTATGAGAATACGGAAACATCACTCTTTTGTAACATTTTTAAAGTAATACAGGTCTATGAAATACTGTCCAGTAAAAAAAAAAAGTATTAGTAACATAAAAAATACCTTAAAATTTGTAATTTTAAATTCCCGCAAAAACAATCATTCCGTTAGCCACGCCCCTAATACGTCACGATTCATGTTTATTTGTTCCTGGCAATTGAAATTTGTGTAAAACAATATCACGAATCTTGACGTCACAACAACCAAGGCCAAACACGTCGCATTTTTCTAGCAACGTTTTTATTAAATTTCTTTTTTACTTTTATGTAAGAAGACATTTCTCCACAATATCCATATTGATTTTGAAAATACAATCAATTATTTTTAATCCATTTAATTTATTTCTATCGGTACATCAACAACATCTCACAGCTAGTAAATGAGGTTATCAGCTTGTGACAGAAACCCGACGATTTATTTGTACACTAGATGCAGTACTAATCACCCGTCTTGTGTTCCATTCAACCTAAGTTCCCGAACTTAACTTGTAGTCAGTAAATATGAAGCAGCGTAAAAAGTCGCGACATACAGCTGCGCATTCACAGTAAACTGACTTTTTCTCTACTAAACGTTTTGCCCTGCAATGTTGACGCTTCAACCTTATTTTTAAGAACATTACTTCAAACTATCGTTCTATGAAGCATCATCTCTATTTAATTGCATCTCAGTGATTACAACGTACATTGATAAAGTTACATTTAAAAATATGTTTTAACTTTGCATTAAAAATTAAAATAAACAATAAAATCCCATGTATTTGGTCTCAGCGTGGGTATACTTTATTTATATTGTAAAGTGACCATAAAATAGACTAAAACTATGTAATGTAACATGCATTTTTTTATTTGTTTATTTTTTCATTTACTATACATAAGAATTTGAATGGTGTGTTTCATATTTCGTATTTATATTTTATTATTTTTTCTCCCTCTCAATTCAGTGCTAACGTTCTGTGTTCTGTCGTTGATCAGGTTGATTTTATAGTTTTGTGCAACTCCTACTTTGGTAAAGGTGTATAGTAGGTATTGCATGTTGGTATAATAAGTGACCTGATGAAAAAACGGGTACGTCACGAAACCGGTAGGCATAGAAAAATCGGTAAGTGGTTATGTACAATTATTGACTATCATTTCTTCTTCCGCTGCCTTGTCGGGTTGGTGATCAATGCAGAGAAAAATTTTATAAAAAAATATCGAATAATAATAAAATAATAAAATTTTATAAATAATTATCGAAAAAGATATCATGATTTCCATTTAGAGTTTGCGAAACATGAGTGTTAGGATAATAAAAATGGGACTCAAAAAGAACGACCCCTTATGACTACAAAGATACTGCAGATATTTTATTATCATCATCATCATTTCCCTTTCTAAACCCAGTGGCTGGCATTGCATTAACCCAATCCCAGCGGGAACTATCTTTAGACAGTCTGAAAAATCGTGCCCCGTACGCGGCAACTGTCTTTAGACATTTTCGACTTTACACGCTGATACTTTGATAAATACACGATAGCTGGCCAAAAAGTTTGTATCGAAATATTCCCTGAACATTTGTTGATGAGTGACATCTCTGAATAACTCCTAGGATTATATTTGTTTATATTATAAAAGATTTTAATCAGAACGGGCGAAAAAATAACCCAGCAGTTTTAAAATTCCCGCTCGGCAATGACCTCGCGCCGTATCTCGAGTGTCGTATTTCGTTATCTTTATAGAACTGTGCGTTGATAGTGTTATTGAATATCTTGTGTTACTGCTGTACTGAAAACATGTAAGAATTATATTTGTAATAATAACGACTTTAAATAAAAACTACTATATTAATTACATTGAAAACCTCATTTTGTATAGTTTGTGTTTAGTTTTTCTAAAAATATACATTATTTAAAAAATAATCATAATATCTCAATATGTCAAACCGACGAAAATGATGAGTAGATTTGTGAAGGACAGATATAAAGTAAGCTAGAATAGTCTTTCATTTTGAAAACGATATTCGAAATATTGTTGTTTCTATATATGCCAAGGAAAATTCCGATATTAACCAACGATACATTCACTTTTATTATTTTATATGTAGAATCCTAAAATCATTAGTATAATTATTTTTATTTTAACAATAAAAACAACATAAATGTGAGTTTCGCTCCTCGCGCATCTTGATATTTGAACCGATGCGATGTTAAAAAAAAAAAAAAAACAATATTAGGACATAATATTAAATGAATTTTGAACAAACAATATTTTTGTTTGTTAAGTTATGTTATATGCAAATGCGTTCACTATGTATAATCTTAGAACGTAAACACTAATAATTACTGTGCTTAGGCGTCTCCGCGCTGTGTTCCATCAACACATTTATAAACATGAGTGAGTACCTATAGTATAATGCTAGCGCTCTGTTCACAAATCGGTTAGAACGCTTTTATTTGAATGATTATTGATGTAATTTCTTTGTGTACACTTAAAAACTTATTTGATTATTGAAATGCAAGTATTTGGGAAGATAACTAAACGATAAATTATACGGATAAATGCATTTGTCTCTTATAACTCGACGATTCAAAAATCTCATCCGTGATATTTAGCGTTTGAAAATATGCCGCCGCGTACAGGTGTCGACAAACGTAATCTATGCTTAGCGGTGAAAGAGTTAAATGCAAAAATTTTGTAAACCAAATGTATTTCGATCATCTGTCTCATGCAGGGTTATCAGGTGTGAGTCCAGGAATATGATAGATTGCAGTGTGTGTACTATTTATGGTTTATCAAATGATTTGTATTTTAAATGTTGTAATTTGTACAAGGCATGTCATTGTATACTATTGAAAATAATGCATTTAACGGTCAAACGTTTGATTATTTAACTATTCTTGGGAGAACGTGAAAATTATTATTATTATTTTTGTTGATCTTTGAACAAGTAAGCTCATAATCTTAAGATTAAAAACATTATTTAAAATGCGTAATTTGTGATCTTACCGTGGAATGAGTAATTCTGCGAAAACTGATAAGAATTTTCCATGAAGGATTTATTTTTTCGCTGTCATTTTATAAAACAAAATGTATAAAAATAGGAATAAAAATATGATTAAATATGTCAAGTTTTGAGTTTAAGATAGTCAAACATTTTTATAACTTTTACCTTACTATTTATAAGCTTTTACATGACAGGTACAAAATTAAAATTCAAGACCGATTGTTTTGTTTCGGATTCTCGATGTTTTATTGTAACTTGAACTTTACCAAGATTTACTGAATTACTTTACTGTAATAATTATAATTTGTTATTTTATTCTAACATAAACGACAAATCTGCCTTTTACAAAAAAATTATAATACTTACATATTTGGCTTAATATTTTTTTATACATTAACATAATAATATTGAAAATTAACATAAATTTCAATATTATATATAGTATAATAAAAATAATCTAAAAATTATACAGCATATTTAGTAGAAAGTTTAAATAATGAAGAACTTCAGCACAACGGGAAATTGGATACAAAAAATGTTTTCTTGCGCGGGGTAAAATTTAGATTTAGAACATTCAATTGTACTGCAAAGTTTCTTGAAAATGTACGGAAAAAATAATAAAAATATTTTGATAAAAACGCACTACTTTGAATGATGTCACTGGTTCATGCGAATCAACATATGATACACATCAATAATCGTTTAAAATCAACAAACTTTAAACTGATAGAGAATTTGCAAAAAAAGATCCGTAAACGGCTTTGCGCGCCCTTTTATAACAACTGAATTCACTCCGAACATTGGCGCAAATTGAGTGTGCTCAACAAAAGAAAAAAAAAATATTAATTAAAAATCCAACGGAATGAAAAGAGATTTCGACAATACCAGGAGATAGTGGATAAAGAAAATAAGAAGAGTGAATCGGAGTAGTAAAACATAAATGAAGGAGTCTACTTATTTTTATGTTTTATTTTTCATACTAAAAATTGACTATTATTTCCCCTCAACTATTAAAGCCCTAAAATATTAGTCACACTTTTTAAAAGTTGCCTTTTAGGCATTTTTTGTAGTTTCTTTAATATTATTTGAAAATGAAATTATTTTCTGATTTAATGTTAAGACGTGTCGTTGAAATTTGTTATATTTTTCGTAATTTTGTTCAATTATATTCCAAAATATTCGAGCTCACAGAATTCGCTTTCAATATTTATCAATCAATATTGTTTAATACTTCTAGGTCTAATCGGATCCATCTTCGGTATGAGTTGATAAATTAATTGAAGTAGGAGTATATTGAAATCTGAAATGATCGAAATACCGTTAAAATGTTTTCTTTTCAGTGCGTTCGGTTAAGAGTGAGGATTATAAAATATGTAATTTTGAGTAACAACTACAAACTCAAAATATAATACATGGCTTTTAGTACTAACGGAAAATTATAAAGGAAGGGAAAACACTTCCAATATGACATACATGGACAAAATGACACACTGTGATATTATGCGATATCGCCCTTATCTTTCGTATATTGTCTTTTCTTAATTATGTTTATTATATAACCATAAAATCTCGTCTACTATATATTTTAACGATGTTTTTCAAGCCTAGTTTGGAGTCACTGTAAAAGTAAAAAGCAAAGGCTTTAGGTCCTGCACTACAACAAAAATACAATAATTTTAGTGAAAGGGCTAAGGGTTTATTTTTCAGCAATTTGTCGAGCCAAGATTTTATTTTTGAAACGCAAATAACCAACGTTTGTTTACATTGGGAGGATGTGGCAAATGCCATTTATAATTTAAATGATTACCTTGCCAGCTCTGAATATTCTTCCTTTCGTATTCGAGTCGCATATTGAAAAATAATGTAAAACACCTTTATAAGATTCACTACAATGGCGCATTTTAGCTTTTTGCTTGTGCAAACACATGTTATAAAATCACCCCATTTTTTTATGTAATGAGGACCTCAACAGGCATTTACTTTTTGTTTTCAGATTTTTTTTCTAATGTTGATTTTTTTATATTATTTGGTAGTTTCTTTGTCTTTTAGGGGTACAAACTCCATCAAGACAAGGTATCTATTTCGCACTCCCAGACTGTGAATTAGTAAAACCTTTCATCTCACAAATTTGTATATTTTGAGAAGTTAAAAAAAACCTCAAAATTAAACTGTATTTTTGACGGTAAAATCACCCCCTACGCATAACCCATTTATAGACCGAGGATTTTCCTATCGGTTTAGCTTATACTTAAAAACATTTTTTTGCTGGTTTAAGTGGCCACTTTACACACTGTGTTACATTCACCATTCTGCCCATATTTGAACATCTATATTCCTTCAATTCTTCCATCTGTTGATGTTTTTTGAGTTAAAGAGTTAAACCTTTATTCATCTATATTCCTTCAATTCTTCCGTCTGTTGATGTTTTTGAAGTTAAAGAGCTGAAACCTTTATTCAGCTCTTTAACTTCAAAAACATCTGAAACCTTTATTCAGCTCTTTAACTTCAAAAACATCAACAGATGGAAGAATTGAAGGAATATAGATGTTCAAATACGAACAGAATGGTGAATGTTACAGTGTGTAAAGTGGCCACTTAGACCAGCCAATGACAGGTCATAAGCCCTGTAGATGTCTAGAATTCTATATTACCTTCTCTAAAATGTTCTTCATCTCTGTTGTAATATACCCCTTTATTTGTTCTTTCGCGTGCTGCTGACTTGAATAAACATATATTGTAAGAAAATATTGTTTGAGTCACAAAAAATGAATGTTTGATAATTTCTAAAGCGCAAGTTTCTAAAAAAACAACAAATAAATCCTTTAGTACCTACACATGTTTTTGTTTTATAACCACAGGAATTATTTTAAGCATGAAAGGGTTAAGCACATTAAATTTACGCTGTTAAGAATCAAAAATATAAAGTGTGGTATTTGCTTGCAAATAAAAACGAATCTTCGGTATTGTTAAACTAATTATTTTTCAAATAATAATAATACACCCTCTAATACATATTTATATACTTTAAGTATCTTTTAACGCCACAGAAAGGGCAGTTATTAAATCATTTGATATAAATATACCAATTTAATAAAGATGATATTGTTACTTTTACAAATAAAGAATTTTTTAAGACATAATAGTTCATTTTTACACATTCACATTTAAATTTAGCCCCCTACAAATATTACCTCGCAAAGCAAAACATAGGTAGGACTAGCAGAGGTGGTGTATTATACATCGGGTTTGTGCCTGCCGACAAGAGAACTCGGAGGGAATGTCTGAAGTTTTTTAATTTCGTACACCCCGATTTCAATTTTATTAAACTATACTGCTTTCATTGCTTCTTTCACTGCGTTTGACAATTGATAAAGAAGGCCATGTCGGATATTGTCCTTTTTTCATCATGATCATATTCTAATTATATTGAAAACAGTAGCGAAAAAAAAAATGGCTCAAGCTGCGGTGTTTATTTTCCACGAGACTTTTTGCATTTAAGTGACAAAAGGTTCGCTGTAATAAATAGGCTTTTTTGAAAAAAATATAAATAATAATATTTTTTATAGCCACCGGAACCATATTTACCAGATAATGAAGATGAGTATTACAATGCAACTGTGCTTGGAAGAGATTGTCCATATCTTTTAAAAAAAGATTTTCGTTTTAGTGCTGAAGAAGATTTAGAAGACTGCCTCACCCTCAACGTGTATACACCCTATGTAAGCATTTTTAAATAATACAAAAACACCTATTCGTATACATAAATCCTAATTCAATCAAAATTACAATCTAATTTTAACATACTATTGTTTCATACAGTTTAATTAATTTACGAAATAAAAACATAATAAAACTTTTAAATTAGAAAAAAAAACATAATAACATATTACAACAGAGATGAAGAACATTTAAGAGAAGGTAATATAGAAGTCCAGGTATCTACAGGGCTTATGACCTGTCAATGGCTGGTTTAAGTGGCCACTTTACACACTGTGTAACATTCACCATTCTGCCTATATTTGAACATCTATATTCCTTCAATTCTTTCATCTGTTGATGTTCGTAAAGTATGGACTTCGTTAAATTGTTAAAAAAACAAAACTTAAAAAAGTTTTCATTGACATTGTGGGACGACATAATTAAATTTATCAATTAAAACACTTTGCTATGAAACCATTCAAATTTATTTTGGGGCACTGTTATAAATATAGTTTCGGAAAGCATATATCTTCCCATCTACAGGTGTAGTTATAAAGTTTATAAAAAAATCATCTGGTTTTCACAACTAAGTGTTTTATTTAATAAATTAAGTATCTAAGGTACTAACTTTGTGGTTTTTGATGTTAAATAGTACAAGTTTGTGTAAAATCACTGAAATAAATTTAATATGCCGATCGGTTTCCGATTCCTTTATTACTATTTAACGTGTGTTAATAATAACATTATTTTTTACTTTTCTGAAAATCAGTAGTCCAGACGTGAAACACTGTCCATATTTCCAATAAAATACCTCTTGTGATTTGGTGTTGTTTGCTTTGACAACTTAAAAAATATTTTGTCTTAGTTTATTTTTAGCGTACCGGTTTACTTTTACAATTTTACATAATCTAAATACGTATTCACATCATCTTGCTTCATTACTTTTTCTGAAATCTTCAACCGGTTTGTCAATACCAATTAATTTAATTTGTTTTCTTGTCGTTCTAGATTCCAGATTTTACCAATGATGATACAAAGCTCCTCCCCGTAATGGTTTTAATTTATGGGGGGGGTTTCTATGAAGGATCACCGCGATACTTTCCCCCAAATTATCTTTTGGATAAGGATGTTTTACTCGTTGTTGTTCAGTATCGTCTTGGTCCCTTAGGTTTGTAGTGTAATGACACATCGATGAATTTTGTGTTTTAATAAATTACTTTATACATATAAAAAATAAATTCATCACTAAACTTGAAATACGTTTGCATTGTAAACTAGAGACAAAATCTGGACTTTTTGGTGTAAGCCTTTCTAGATTTAAAAAATGACTTAAATAGACCAGATCTTGCCTTAAGGTAGTAATTGTTATTATTTTTATATCCTAGCTTTAATTTTTTTTATTTGTATGTAATTGAGACAAAATTTGTGTTAATCACTAGATGTGAGATGCATTTTCATCAGTATAATAATATACGACATATTTGCCTATCTCTAGATAAGAAACGCGTTTTCTCGGAAAGATGTAAAATATTTAATGTATTAAATAACGAGACTATTTAGTCAATATTTGTATATAAAGATTTATCGACTTTTCTATGTCTAGCAGTCTCTTCGTCAGGACACTAATAATACTTACATCGGTGGCCTCCTTAGTGTAGTGGTTAAGACACTTGACTCACACATGGATAGTTCTGGGTTCGATTTGCGGTGAGAACACAAACTAAATGTTATTTTTCTAAAGCCTGAGTGTACTGTTTGGTAATTCAGCTTCGAGGGTGTGGTGCAATAAAAAAATAAATTAGGTCTTAAAAAACAATGATATTAAAAAAACATAATACAATAAAAATATGAAACCACCGCTGATAGGACACGTGCTAAGAAGCTAACACCGACGAGCCCTGTTTCGTTCTAAAAGCATATGTGTAATCGGCACGTTGGTTTTATATTTTTGTGCGGCTACTATGTTAAAGTGTATTGAAATGCGCATGTTAGTTTAGTTAATGTCCCGACGAAGAGATTAGTACGTTTCGAAACCGGTAAACATTGAAAAGTCAGTGAGTGATTATATACAAAAATGTATTGAATTTTTCACCGCAAAGGTAATTCATTAAATATTAATAATAAATAAACAAACCTTTATAAATATTTCAAAAGAAATAAAAAAAACTAAAAGTGAATCGATTGGTACCTACGTCTCATGCATTACTATCTGTCCTTCTAAACGTTAAAATAATGAGTTAAAAATCATTTACGTAAGTTAATATTGTGATTACGTGTATATTTTTTTTTCAAAAATTTTGATCGGTTTATCTTCTTGGTAAAACAACAAAACACGCACTTGCAACTTTTATTGTTATACCCGTATGCAGAGACAAAACTTAAGGGGGGAAAAGTACATTCTAATTTCAAATGCAGAGAAAAACCCGAAGGTGAAGACAAAATAATGTACTTTCCTTACCTTAAGGTTTGTCTCTGTATACAGGTATTAGATATTTTCACCCTGAAAGACTAACCTCAATCTGAATAACAACCGAGAAAGGTTTTCTTGGTTTTGTTAAGATATTTACTTTATTTCTTTTTAAATAGGTTTCATGTCGCTACAAACTGACGGCATAGCAGGAAATGTTGGATTTATGGATCAAGTTTTGGCCCTCAAATGGGTTAACAAGAATATTGAAAGTTTTGGAGGAGATAAAAACCAAGTTACTGTCTTTGGACAGAGTGCTGGAGGAGCTTCCATTTCGCTTTTGCTTATGAGCCCCATGGTAAGTAGATCATATTTTAGTTGTGACAATAATATGAAAAACCTTATATTGGCGTTGATTAAGGGGGTTCTCTGGTTTGACTTTAGTTTGATTTTTAAGCATTTTTTGGGATCTTTTGTGAAAACCAATGAAGAGATGGAATTTTAGAGTTTTAATTATTTATTTATAAATTTTTCAAAAGTAAACATATGAACGTTTGGCTAAAAATAATAATTAGGACCAAAGGTATAGTACTCTAAAGACAACTCCCTCGAAAATATGGACGCTCACTCCCTCCACAAAATCAGCTGATTTGCAATTTATGCAGAAAACAATTTATGCAAAAAAAAATTTTTGAACCCATCAAACCTCTTTTTTATATTTTTAAGGGGGTTCTCTACCGCCTTAAAATTAAAAAAATATGATACGCCCTTTCAACTAACCAAAATTCAAGATATTAAAAGACTACCAATTTTTCAATAAATATGAATATCACACAACGTACAAAGTGATGACTAAACTAGCTAATATCACTTTTTAGACCCGTTAGTACCTATCAATAAAATTGTAGGTAGGTATTATTATTGGTGATTATTTTTTACTGTAAAAAACGTTTCTATAAATAATTTGTTTTTTTTTTTTTTAATTATTTGGTGTCGCAAAATCCTTTTGATTTTTGTCTCATCTATTTATAGGCAACTGCGTCAAAATATAATACAGTTATATTTGTAAAATTTAACCAGAATCGGCTAATCATAGGTAAAAATCTAGAAAAAAATAAATCTTGTAGTGCAGTCATTGATTGTAGTTTTTATTCTTATTCTGAAGAATGGAGGCCAGTGCTATATGAGCTTCTGACGTCACTGCGACCTGTGTAGATCTATTGTGACGAGTCCTCGTTACTTAATTATCACCCTCCAGGCCCAGGTCTTTGGCCGATGAGTGGGAGCGAGTGTTCTCATGACTTTACCTTCCTGGCTCTTAAAATTTTAATCATTTTCCGGCAGTCAAGAATTCCATAAGTGCCAATACATTTAAGAAAAGTATTTGCAATTTGATTTTGCATATTGGACAAGGTTGTCAATTTTTTAACCCACATTCTTTATTTTTATTTTATTTTATTTCATTGGAAAGCCAACAGACATTTATACATTTATAAGAATCAATTATACCATAAATACATATCATAAAGTCCAATTAGAGGCTTCCACATAATATTGTTATTGTAAATGTTGTCACATAAAAATTATACATAACATAAAATAACTAATCATACAAAACTTATAATATTACTAGAAATGTAAATGAATATTGGTCACACAGTTGCACATTACAATAAATAATACAACTATAGTTGACCATACAGTGTTCATTTATTATGTGCCTACATACAGAACTGCACATCACCTGCATTCTTATTTAAAATATGTGTAGGTTTTTTATAGGGGCCCCTTTTCCAGAAATTAGGACGATATCTAAAGTAAGTCCTATACATCGATGAACAGCATGGGTTGAGGAAAGGTCTCTGGGTTCTTACAAATTTAATGGTATTAACACACAATATTACAGCTGCATTAAATGTAGGACATCAGGTTGACTGTTCATAAAACGACTTTGCCAAAGCCTTTGACACAGTCAATCGTGATGTTATGTTAAACAAGCCGAGTAAGATCTGTTTCTCTGATAGAATGCTAAAATGTATGACTTGTTACCTCCAAAACAGAAACCAATACGTTTCACATGGCTTGTATGCATAAAAAAATTTAGTACTTACTCAGGTGTCCCCCATGGATCTAACCAGGGCCCATTGCTGTTTTCTATTTTTATTGACGATATTTTAGTCAATTCGCGTTTTTTATTATTCGCGAATGACTTGAAGCTATTTTTGAGGGTTAAAACTTTGAATGATTTTTGTACCTCTAGGCGGATATATAATAAACGTATCTGAATGGGGAAGATGAAATAAATTATTGTTCAATATTTCATAATGCTCAGTTATGTCTTTTACTAGGGCCCACAAAACGCGTTTTTTTTCGTAAAAAAATACCACAAAGACTGCGTGTGGGTATACATTTTATTTTAAATAAAGGCTACTGAAAGAATACGATAGATATAAACAAATAAATGCTCATATTAGAAACAATTTTTGTTATCGATAAAAATGAGAAAACAATGCTAAAGTGTAGTAAATGCTATTAATTAAATAAAGAAGCTATTTAATTTATTTTTTTTATCCATAACTTCAACAAAAATTTAAATCGAAAGAAGTTCAATAAATTAATCTTGATGATATTGTCTTTATAAAACATTGAATATTTTTGTAGCTACGAAAATTGAGATTCTTTGCCCGAGTCTGGATTTACAGTAAGGGATTTCAAGTAGAATAATCAATCTTTGATTATATCTATTAAAATTTATCGCGTTATCCTTATGTAATCGACGATTTAAATATGTTTGCTGTTTACCATATTTGGTGTGCTAATGTAGTTCCCAATCATCACGTGATGATGGTGATGATAATTTTTTAAATACAGTAAAGAGTAAACCTATAATCTGACTAAACTTGATTTTTTCTTTTACAGGTTGACCGGGATTTATTTCAACGAGCAATTTTGCAATCTGGAGCTGCTCTCAGTAGCTGGGTTATTGATGAGAACCCAACGATCTTTGCAAAGGCGTTGTTCCAAGTCCTGACAAATGTGACTGAAAATGTTAGCAAGGATATTATCGAAAGCCGTTTCAAAAATGCTACTCTTGAAGAAATTCATACTGCGGTTCTTTCTTTAGTAGTAAGTTTAATATTATGTTAAAATATATAAAAACTTGTGAATATATTATTTCATTTGTGCACACAACTTCAATGAATAATTAATACATGGGTACACTCACTTTTTCCACGACTCCACATGTTAGCAAACGAACATAAAAGTAAAGGTTTATTTAAATCGCTTTAAAAATTAAAATCGATGTTTTGAAAACTTTTTTTATGCTTAGATCGCTTAATGGACTAAGTTATTTACTTATGCTAAGATTGTTGAAAAATATCATTCATGTCACTTAACCGTGAATCTGTACTTTTTACCTGTCAATCGACAATATTATATCCATTTTTGGACACATTTTTTTTTCTTTTTAGGAAAGAGATCCATCGAAATTGGCATATATAGGCAGAGCCGTAGTTCAAAATGCTGGAAAGGTAAAGTTTCTGGACGATCACCCTGAAAATATTGTAAGACAAGGAAAAGTGAGACCAGTTCCAATGATGGCTGGAGTCACAACTCATGATGGATCATATTTAATCACAGGTTTGAATGCACAGACGTTTAATTAATTGATACATTAATTGCATTACTACAACTTATGGTAAGATTTTCATTGATTGATTGACTATTGAAGAAATGATTTGTTTATAATACGAGTATTAGTTTTCTTGTATTGGTAACAGCGAATACGCTTCTACGTTCGGAGTACATTAAAATTTCACAAATAAAAGCGCAAATTAATGGCGTTCCGCCCTCCCACCACCAATTTTTTATCAGACTAAAGTTCCTTGATTTTAATATTGGCTCCGGCGAAGTTAGCTGCCATTTTATTATATTTACACCAAAGTAATTATTAAGTAATTAGGTAAAAGTTGGAAAGTTACAAGTCATACTTGTGCAATTAACTTTCATAACAAAAAAGAGACTCTAGCAAATTAAACATGCAGTCTACAACCTAATAAGCCGTATCCATTTTAAGAAAACATTGATTTACTCTACAACTTCTCTGTGTCCAGGCGGATGAAGAATACAGTTATGTGAACGAGTGCGTTTGACGCGATATTTGCACTCAGATAAAAATCCTGACTACGGAAATCAAAATGAGATAAGTTCGCCTCGTTGCGTACTGTGTATTGGTTGAAATTTTTAATTTTCATTTTACAAGTCCCGGCTTAGATTCTTGATAGGGTGGATGTGAAATGTTAATTTTAAAGGTTTTTTTAAACTGCAAAATTTCATTGATCCAGGACTCGCACCTGAACCGTAAGACTGATCACCTTACTTTCATGTAACAGATAAATGAGTTAGACTGAATTTTGTCTACTTATATAGTACTCTATGCACCACTGGGTGCAGAAAGAAGGCTGTTGATGATACAGTATTGAAATCTATTTCGTAATATTGACAATTGTAGGTATTCATTCACTCTTGTGTAATATTTTTCAATTTTTAGTCATTTGCAACTTATATTATAATTTGGATTCCATCGTGAATTGTCGATAAATAACAAATATCGATAACAACTGTTTCTGTTTCTTTCAGAACTCTATGACCAGTTGGAATTGTTCAATCTTGTCAATAATTCTGACTACCTTAGACATAATTTAACAAGTGATATGTTGAAGATGCTAGGTAAAGTATAAATACAATTAACCGTCTGCACAACACGTAATATTATATTACGTGAATGTCATATTTAACATAATTTTTTTAGAGGTGGATGACATATCAGGATCCTATGCTGATACACTTGAAAACAAATACTTTAAAAAGATATTTGATGAGGAAAGAGATCTAAATTTTATCGATATTACTCCAGGAATTATTGACGTAAGTAAAAACTTGTCACATGACTTCAATAAAAAATACATTTTTATGTAGATTTATTTAACCAGTTAAGCGCAATAAGCGCGTAAACGCGCTCTCCGTTTCTCCTTCCTTTACGAGGGTCGGTTTTACAAAAGAAGCGCATAAGGACGCGTCCTTTGTACGCGCTGGTCGAGTATTTCGTACGATTTTAGATTTATTCTACTTCGAGACATCGGTTTGAAACTTGATGAAATGCTGGAACACGAATAATTATTAAAATTATCGACACGATAGCTTTTCAAATTGCTAAAAATTGCCTTTAAATTTTGCAGCCTGCATTTCAATTTAATGATTTTTTTAAACCATATCAAAAATATTTATCTTTATTTTACTGTATACTCGTATGTACTAGTTTTTGAAAAAAAAACTTACGTCGAAGTGCGAAATTGCCTAATCATCCAATCGCCTCTAATTTTAATAAAACTTTCTGCAAAAACATGCGATCTGAAGATAGCTTGTGTAATTTGAAATTTTGCGATTTTGAACACGCTCTACGCTAAAAACCCGCTGGGTCAAACAAACACCTACGTACGTGGCGGTGTTGGGTCAAATTAGACCTGGTTTTTAATATCGCCTTTTAGGCATTTTGCTGAGTTTATAACTTTTTTTTGTCGTAATATGCTCTGAATCATAAAACACCTTATGGTTAAATTTTGTGTACAATTTTTCATGATTTAGGCAAAGCAAACGACGTGTAAAAATTATATTTCACAAAAATGATAATTGAGAATACTACTGGGTCTAATTGGACCCATCTCCGAAAGGTCTAAGTTAAAATGACCAGTATCATTCAAAGCCCCCTCCACTTACCCGGATCCCTTCTAGAAGTCTGGTGCCTTTTTTTAGACCCTCACATTGCAAAAACAAATTTGAGGCTTTATTGAATGGATGATGTATTTTTTAATTTTAACATTTGTTGTTTATTAAAGGTTCGCGTTGTAAGACATTCAAATTAACTACTTTTAATTCCACTATCACTGTCAATACACATTATTCTATATAGTCAATTCCATCAACATCAATCTAATTTTTCCACATGTGACAGTGATAGGGTATGTTAGTTCATAACATTGAATGTGGACCAGGGGTTGTATTCTGAACGCAAAAGCGCGCGTAGTAAACGCATTTTTAACGCGTATTTATGTACTAAATACACCCTAACAGAACAATCTCTTCACACACAATTCCGTTCAGAATACCAGGCATAAAAGCCAAGTCTGATCGGGCAAACTTGAGCCGTCGCCGACCCTCTACTATCCATTTTACTATATAACAGCTCATACAGAGCAACCCTTTCACGAAAGTTTGTAGTTTTAAAGACACCCTGATTAAGACATCTCCCAAAATGTATTTATATACCTTTGATATAATTCTTCTTTGATTAATGAAACAATTTTTTTTTTTAGATCGCTGGAATGGGCTTCTTTAAAGCACCCATTCTTAAACATGCCAAGATCAACTCTATGTACAAAAAGTCAACGTTCTTATACACGTTTGACTATAAAGGAGAGTTTACCAGATTTGGATATGGAAAGGACACTTCGAAATACCCATTTGATGGCGGAGTTCACCATTCGGATGATCTTCTATACCTTTTCCCATATCACTATAATTCCACCTTGAATGAAGACGATACAAAAATTGCTAAAATTATGGTAATGAAATATTAAAAATTGCGCTTCTTGCGAATCGATGAATCACATCTTACCTTTCTCAGAAAAATGACAATCAACATAATCAAATTATTTAAGTCAAGTTTAATTAAAATTTACAGTGCATACATATTTTTTTTCTACAATAGTATCTTCATGCAACCCTTGACATTCACTGTCAATATGATATTCGAAACAAGTCTGTAAAATAATGCGAGTGACTTTATCTTCTCAAAATCGACTGACGATGCATTATATCACAAATTTTAGAACAACACCTTTAACCTTTTTTTAAAACCACAGTTGTGTACAAAAAAGGGCCAACGGGTTTCTAATTTAAGCTACGTACTGCTAGGTATTTTTTTCTGAATTTGGTTTAACTGACTTTTATATTTCGGTAATCGGTAAATATTGTTAGTTTAAATACGTTTAAAACACATTTAATTTTGTATCCCCTTAAAAATAAAGACAAAATATAATTCAACGTAACGTATTTTTAACACGCAGCTTATTTACGTAATATTGTAAATTTTAACATACGACACATCGTCAAAACTGCTAAGAAATTCTTCAATGTTAATTTATTAATTATTTCTATTATTTTACGTTTTCTTTTATAAAGTGTGAATGAAATATTATTTACATTTTCACACGTATTGTATTTTATCATGTAAATGACGAGTAAAATAAAATAGAGAGATGAGTATTTATCATCATGTAACTGACTGATTCTAGGTGGATATTTGGACGAGTTTTGCAATATCTGGCATTCCGAACTCTCAAAACAAATTAGATGATTGGCTCCCGATTAGACCAGGTATTTAAAAATGTAGTTAGTAAAATAAATATACGGTGCACAGATAAACTTTGTGAATCATTATATTTATCAATTCGTTTTACGCTGCATAAATAAAATGTTTGTTTTTATGCATATACTTTTTTTTCCCTAAAGAACAAATTTTTTTTCGTCAATTGTTTCAATCGAAATTTCAAAACATTTTTGTTACCAATTGCAAATCATCATGATAAGCACATTAATGTATAAGTATTCCCTGGGCCGGCACCTGAAACGTATTACTGTAAATCTTACCGTCATGTAACAAAAATGACCAAGATACGTTGCGGTTGATGTATCAGTGCACTGACTATTTTTTAAATTTTATTTTATAAATTTATTGTATGTATAAGTATGCATATTTAATTCCATGGACTCTATATAAAACTAGTGAAGAGAAATGAATACGGAGCGTTCTCTAGTTAGGTTAGTATTCATCCAACATGGCTCAGCCTGTTTTAAGTAGGAGATTTTTTATCTTTTAAAGTAACTAGATCCTCAACACAAAGACAACTTAAACGAATTTATACAAATACCACTTTCGGACAAAGGGATTTTGAGTATTATGCAATTTAAATCATTAACCTACTTCCACTATCTATTAAAACCACTAATTAAAACAATTAGAAATTAGATAATATGCAAAAATGCTATAAAAAATGTATTGTGGAGCTGAGTAGAAATAAAATGGACTATCTCATTCGTCCAAACCAATATTGAATAAACTGCTTCACAAATGTATTGTCAATGTTTTGTTTTTGTTATTTTATTGTACGTTATATTATTATATAACTTTATATTATTATATAAAGTACTATAGATGTACATAAATTAAATATAAACTTAAATACGTCGTATTTAAAACTTTCTGAACATCGTGTGAAGTATTTCTGTACTAAGTCTCCTTTGTTTATTCTCACATGTCAGAATATTTAAAAAAAAGTATATTGTTAAATGTCCTCGACACTTGTAACCCCAGTGAGGTCTCATTATTTTATTGTTAATCTTTGTTTATTATGGAAAAAAAAAGAATAAATAAATAAATAAGTAGTTCTTTACTAATATAACAAAAACTATGCACCACAAGGTGCGGAAAGAGAATGATGATGATGATTTGTTTAAAATTTAACAGTTTTATCAAGTGCTTTTTACATCATTTATGTTTTAAAAATACAGATTCGTATACTTTAACTCAGCATTTTTTAAATAAAACAGCACGTTATTCGAAACAAAATATTTTAATTATTCGGCTAAAAAGTACTGTGTTATTATTGCATTTTTTTATGTACTCTTCAGTTAAATATATGTTTTTTTTTTTGTAATAAAAGTATTAATTATTTCAACGATATTTTGTCAAAAAATATATAATTTTATGTCTAAAAATCTTTCACCAATCACAAAAACACATTTTTTTATTTGCGCGATTCACTACGTTTTTTTAATTTAAATATGATTTTTTCAGGTAAAAATGGACCATATTATCACATCAATAGCACTTGTCACAGTGATCCAGACTTTATAGATTTGGAGTATATTGCGGCAACAAATTATGAAATATTTTAATGATTTTATTGAGAAATAAAGTTTGTGATATTTGTAAGATAAATTGAATTCAAAATATTTTAACAATAAATAGTCAATTTTATAATTTTCATTTCGTTTTGATACTTTAGGATATTTTTTAATTTTCACTTATTTAGAAATAGGTAAATCATATTACAAGACTACAGGAAATTTTATAATTAATATCGTTTGAATAATTTTAGATATTTTTTCATTTTCATTTATTTAGAAATAAATATCAAATATATTACATTTGTTGAATAAAAACTAGATAGGTACCTAGCAGGCGCATGCGGTAAATATTATCAGTAGGGATTCTGACAAAAAATAATTATGTCTTTACTTTTAGTAGGCATGATAGTAGTACATGTGGGTAAATATCGAACTAAAATCAATATATCATAGAATCACTTTATTAAACGGGCTTGAGGTATTATATAACGAAAATGATGCTATATTAGTTTTCTATAAGTACCCAAAACTCGTGATGTTCTTCAATTTTAGCCAAATATCAATAATAAGATATTTAAACTCTTATGTTATATCTTATTACAGTAGTTTTTTCTTTGCAATACTTGAATTGGATGCTCTAATCTCTATGAGTCTTGAAAAACAATATGACAACGTTATGAACCTCAATGCGCGTGCGCGGAAATTCGATCATCTTTCATAGGACTGAACTCAATATGAAAAGTAGTATCCAGATTCCAGCATATCTAACGAATACTGTCAAGGCCAAGGTACCTTGATATCTGGTACGCCAATATAAGAAATACGGAATGCGATGATTTTAAGCATATTTAAGAATTGTTTTAAAAATTTTAAATTTTTTAAAAACTATTTTTTTTTTCTAATATTCAAGGGATGCGCCGTATCCACAGTATGTATGGGCGGAATGCGCCTGGTACCTAGGTATTGAGAATTTTTATTAAATTTTGAGAGAAGTTTTATTTATAAGAAGCTGTGGAAAAAATATTTAGCTTATAATTAATAAAAACTACTAATAATCAATTAACAATTAGTTTTTATAGAAATTTGAGTACCTACATCTACATGCATACGTGCAAATCTGAAAAATCAAGTGGTAAGGTTGAAGAGAAATCATTAAATATTAATTTAATACACACAACCTTTATTTAAAAAACATAAAATATTATTGATGTATTTAACATGCCCCGTAATTTATTTAAAAATAAATTACGACTTATCTGACTGCGTTACACTCCCACTTGCTTTTTAATGACGCACACGCTTACACACACCTGACCACTTACTCTTATACAAACACACACAAACGTAGTTCCATGAAGTTGAAACTTGTGTCTTAATAACTTTAATGTTATTGAATCAAATATTTGTGAATAAATAAATCTTTAATCTATTTTATTATTATCTAGTAGGGTAAAGTATACAATTTACCGGCACTACCCAGTTTTTCAACACTTTAATTATTTCTATTTTAAAAAATGATGAATGTTTTTTTTCTATGACAATCTACATATATTTTTTAATATTTTAACTATCTTTCCCAAAAAGAGACTGGCTTTTGTGCTTGAAGAGTGACTTACACTGTTATATTCGATCGGGTTATGGTCCTGTGGCTAGTGTCTCGGACTCACGGCTCAAAGGTCCGTTCATCGGATCCCACTATACCCCACTTGATCCCATTTTCTAGTAGTGAGTTATTTACAACTCGTTCAAAATGAAATATTTGGGAAATCAGAAAAACGCAAATATTTATTTAAAAATAATAATATTCAGTAATTTGAAGTTTGGAGTTGAAAATACATGAGAAAAAAATTAAAATTATACGAAGTAAAAAGTAACAGAAAATAATAATACTAATTTAAACAAATTGTTGTTTTTACTAAGGTTCTAAAAATTTCTTTTAATTTACTTTGAATTTATCAACTGATAAATCTGTTTTAAAAGTTTTTTGTTCATTGGGAAGATTATTGTATTATTTCTCTGAAAACATAATTATTTTGACCACGATTGGTGTGGTATTTATGAATTTAGATATTATTTTGATTTTTGAGTGATTTATTCATCTGAAATTTGTTTATTTTTTCTTCTTTGTAAATTTGTATAATATAATTTATTTTGTAAATAGTATCTACTGTATGAATTTTAAATAATTTGTTTAGATTTTCCGTGTTGAATGTTGAGGCTTTCTTTAAAATATAATTGTTTAACATCCAAAAGTTTTTGTGAGTTCACTGTAACATTCACCATTCTGCCACCATGTTTAAACATCCACATTCCTTAAAGTCTTCCACACGTTGACTTTTTCAGCCCGTTGAAATCCAGCCTATCTACAAACATTTGGACAAACTTGAAAAGTCGTTAAGTTAAATATAGTTTAAATTTCCATAATTGTTGCATTTTCGTCAAAATAAACCAAAGAGTTTGCACGAAAAGGTAGAATAAAACAACTCATTTTGCAGATTTTGAGAAAAACGCAACAATTATTTAACTTTTAACATTATTTCACTTAACTTATTTATGCTTACTTAAGACTTATATGACCAGAAATCTTTAAATAATTATGAAAATAAAACTTTGTCATTAGTGTCATACAGTTTTTATTATTTTACAAGAACACTACTATAGTTTCGGGAGAGCACTCCTCCCATCGACGGGTGATATAAAACTAATATAGTAAACACAGAATATTGTTCACAATGCCATAGAATTTAAACAAAAAATAAACAAATTAATCAGTGAAACTTATAGCAGGGGGGTTTTTTCTTTCATAATAATTTATAATAAAGTGTTACGAAGTGAATGCCGATTGAATTACAAAAAGAAATCTTTAATATCATCCAGCAAACCTTCCTCAATATATTTTACTTTATTATATTTAAAAAAATATATGTATGCTAGTTTTAAGATATTATTTTGGAAAATATATTTTTTCAACTAAATACGTTTAACTTGAACAAACTTTTTCTATCGGGATAAAATCATATGAAACAAATTTATCGATTTTTCGACATAATTTCCATCAAAACTTTTTTTTTGTAGTGATAATTGGGTTTGGGTTTGAATTTTTATATTAAATATAAAAAGATAACTTACATTGACCTCGTTTACATATTTCTTTACCAATGTGTCAATACACTGTATTGTATATTATAACACGAAATTATGAATTATTGTGAAATAGATAATACGGTTGTTAATTACATTTTTAACAGTTCCCGGTTTTATCAACCAGAGTATTAAGTTATAAATATTCGATTAAGTATCGAAATCAATCTAAGAACGATTTTTTGAATCAATTCATTTTTTCGTTTACAACTGTTATAACCAACAATCTCTTTCCGTATGTAATAGTGCATAGGGCACTACATAGGTACACTAACCGCAACGTATCTTGATTATTTTCATGACGTCAAGGTAAGATGCTTAGTCGTACGCTTCAGGTATCAGTCCAGGGACTATGAAAATTTCAAATCTAAATCTAAAATTGGGTTATGGTCCTGCGGCTAGTGTTTCGGACTCACGGATCAAAGGTCCGTGGTTCGTATCGCACTCTTCCCCAACTTGATTCGCATTTTGTAATAGTTAGTTACTTGTTGAAATTTGCTCTCTAAATTATATATTTGGGTAAATCATGAAAACAGAAATATTTTTTAATTTAAAAAAAAAAATATTTTTATTAAAGAAGGTAAAAACATGAACAGAAAATATAAAAGGAAAAATAATAAAACCCACTAAACCGCGAAACCGGCTTGTCAGCAGGTTTCTTTGTTTTCCTTTACAAAGAGAAACGTTAGTGAAATTATATCAATTTAAAAAGTAATATAAACATTCTTAAGAACTAAAAGCATACCTAATTTTTACACAAAATTTATTTATAAAAATTAAAATAGATGATATTTAATGATAATCAATAAAATGCTTTGTTACGCATTAACCATTTAATTGTTTTTTTCTTAAAAGCTTTGTCAACATTTTCTTTTAAAATTCATCTTAGGAATCTTATTAAAAAAATTGTAATTATCTTTTATTTTCAATATAAGTGAAAAAAATATAAAAAACACCTTTTTTTAAAAAAAAAACTTTATTTCTTGTCGGGAATGTCTCTATTTCACCTTGTCAAGAATTAAACCCGAGACTTCTTGCGTGGTGGACAACTGCGTTAACCATTTGACTACGAGGGGAATAATTATATATAATATAAATTTGTGCAATGACCAACAAACTGTCACAAAAAGGTTCTGAATGTGTAACAATAAAAAAATCTTAGCATATTAATAATTTTTTTTCGCAGTTTTGTAGGTAACTTTGTTTTTTGTACGAATTTTCACCCTTTGTATTTTATTAATTTTTTGGCTATCATCACGTAGTTTAGTGGTAAGAGCGTTGTTCTATCATTCAAGAGATCTTGCATTAGATTTAAGAGATGATTTGATGAAATGCTAATTTAGGTATACCATGCATTATTTTTCATAGTACAAGAACTGGCAACCAGAAGGTATACTGATTATTTTTCCATCATGTAATGAAAAATAAAAATGATAAAATACTGTACTGATCATGATATATTCAATTTAAAAAAAAACTAATGGAACAAGAAATGTTGAGGGTTATAATTCTGTGGCTTGGTCTTAAAATCTTCATTTAAAAAATATGTTATATTTTTTTTAGAAAAGGAAATATAGTATATATTCTAGGTCGTCAATAAATAAGAAATATGGCTGCATTGAATATTTAGGAAATATTTCGGAAATAATTGGGAAAATCTTCAGAAATAACAAATAAACGTTGCCTTCAAAACAAATATGCATTGGGAAAAAAATAAAAATTCTTAGGAACATATTAATATTTTGGATAAAAGTGGTATTTACAAATTAACACATAATAAATATAATGCCATTGATATCAATCAATCAGGAAAATCTTTCAATTTTAGATTTAAAGAACATTCATCAAACCGAAGCCAAAAAATCCAAATTTGCAAATCACCAATAATAAACATAATTTGACAAACAACAATAAGCCCGAACCATTACAAGCGAATAAAGGTTTAAGACTCAATTTATTAAATTGATTATAAACAATAAAAAAATACGTTTACCCAGCGAATATACTCATAGATAAATAGTTTTACCTAGTTAATTAACCTTAGCTTAATATTTTCAAAACACAACAAAACTTATTATTTGGAATTGTTTATTTTGTGTTATGTATAATAAACTTATTCTATACTTATTATATACCTACTTAATTAATAAAAACTTGTTATATTCCTACTCAATAAATGAATAAGCAGCATTCCCAATTAATTTAATTAAAACAATAACAATATTACTACTTGTGATTTTATCCAAATAATTCCATTTTGCGATCATTTTCTTTTGATCGTAAATAAACGAATTAGAAAATGGGAAACAAGTTGTGGTAGAGCGTGGTTCGAACCTTATGTCTCTTTATCGCTGTCCACGGAATAAAAACCCGTTTTTATAACTGGTATTTTCACATTTCTTGTGGCTTAATCACAAATAACTATCGACGTGCTACTAAACGACGTGATAAAAATTTCTCACTGTGGTTGTATATCGTATTCGTGATCACAATGAAATATTCAAACAGCTAATATTAAATGTCAAAATATTTACGTTTCGCGACGTATAATCCTGCTGCGCAATCACATATTTGAATTTCACCGGTGTAAATATGGAAAATATTTAAAAACTGCTATTTTTATTTATTTATTTATTATTGATCATGCATTTAGCTGGTGGTTGGCTAGCCAAATGTAAAAAAAAAGCAGTTGCCATCATAATTGTAATCAATTTTTTTTTGTTTGTATTAGTTACTCCTTACTATTTTTAAAATGCATAATTTTGTTTTATTTTTTATAGTAAACGCTGATTTTTTGCCAGTGAACTGTATTCATTTACGAGGTAAACAAAAAACAAACCAACACGAGCGTTGACTTAGAGATTACACACGCGTTGACCTATGACTTCGATAACTTAAGCATGTTTATTATTGTTCATTGTGATAACTTGAATGCTTAGCATGTTATTTTTACATCTGAGCATGTTTTTCATTCTTTATTTCAATTCTTAATTTTTAATTACTCTTACAAATTTTCTTCATTTTTAATATTATTTCCATTTGTAAATGCTCACTACAAACTACAAACTTTAAAATATCTTTTCTTTACTTAAATTTTAATTTTTAAACAACTTTCAGTTATGTTTTTCTTTTTCCTTCTCTTTTTTATACTTTCATAATTAACCTTACATATAATTGCTTTATAATATGGAAACTTCACTGGTCCATTAGAGTTAAGTCTAATTGTGTACAATATTAAACTTTGTAACTGCACTGTATGTTTCCTAAATAAAAGAAAATAAAAATAAAATGTTTTTAACCTCGTCGATAGTTATTTGTGATTGAGCTACAGACCTACCTCTACGGGGATATGTCACGAATCTGGATTATTTACGCATACATGAACAGAAAAACGATCATATCAGGTTGAACCTTGAGTATAAAACATAGGCTGGAATAGAATCCAAATTTGCATCCACTGGTGGACAATTTTTTTTTGACCGACTCATTGTTAAATTGTTATTTATTATTACCCTTAAATATTTTATATTATAACTGTTTAGTAACGATTGGTTAAAGCCAGTTGAGAATTATTCGATTATTCGTATCAATCGGTTATACCATCACTAAAACCGTTGGCTTTGATTTTTGTTAGGTTAGTTGTCATGAGTCATGAGAGTGCTAACACTCTTGGTTGTTCTATATTGCGCTCGTGCGGGAGGTGTTATTGTGAACATACCAGGATTAGGTCAAGTGTTGGGTAAGGAGAGTGAAACAACATGGAGCAAAAGGAAAGTCCATGCTTTCTATGGCGTGAGATATGCACAGTCGCCGTCAGGAAGCAGAAGATTCATGGTAAACCTTTCGGCATGTTTGAAGGAATTGAAAATAAATTTCCCAAAAAAAAAAAAAACTTTAATAGATTATTGACGACGAATTCATCAGTGATTATTGACGTAATAATTGATCACCACTTATAATTTTTGACGTATTATTACATTAATATATAAATTAATTAAATAATATTAACAGGCGCGTTAACAATATAACGGTACGTAAGTTGGTAGTACCGTAGTTTAAGTATCTGCTATTTCAAAGATGTTTGTTATTTTTAGCGTAATTTAGAGTGAACTAAAATTCGTTATGAAATCCTTAAGACTATGTTATTATGTTTTGTTATTATAAAGTATGATGAAATTTAACTTTGACGTCGCTTTGTCATTTGTTTATGAAAAGAACAAAAACGCATTTAAAAGTTAATTCAATTTTTCATTTAATATGGCTTCTTCCACCTTGTGGTAATATTGGCCAGAAAATGACCGGAAATAAAACACATGATTCGTACAAATATTATGAGAGAGCAAACAATGACGTATACCGCCAATGACACAATATTTAAATATCATTCGTTTATATCTGAAAATAAATTATCAGTAAGGGCTCTACTTTGGTACAACTTCATTTGTCAGCATGCGTCGCATTCCGAGTATAAAGACAAACTGGTACATGATTACAAAACCTAGGCCCCGATTACAACGGGAAGTTAATATTTTTCTTCAATTTTATCTACAAAGCAAAATTAATTTTTCTGTATGAAAAGCAGAATATGGATAAATGTTTTCTTTTCAACATTTTCAATTATAAGTTACCGATGAAGATACTTAAAATGTTCATGCAAATATACATTATACATTTTCGTACACAAATATTGCTTTTTCTTTATGGAGACAGTCGAAGGCTCGAAGGAAACTTTATTAACTTGTTAACCTATTGTAATCGGGGCCAGGGGTGCAAAAACGAATATTCTCTCTTCCTTAGGTTGATTTGGAGATATTTATTTTTCCATGCGACTATTTTTTGCTTAATATATGGCCACCCTGATAATTGAAGAAAATTTAACGTCAACAAATATGAACACGTGAAATCAAACATAATGATTTTCATTTAGAACATTATTGTTACCTTAAGCATTTACCACACCGTATTGTTTTATTACCATTTCTGAATCAGTTTAATAAACCATTTGACAATTTATCATCAGTGTGACCATTACATGAAGCAAAAAGTCGTCGCATAATAAAAAAGTCTCCAAATCAACCACTCTCTAAGGAGTAGAGAAGATTTAGAATATCACCCCTGTGGTGATTGAACGAACAGACCATTACAGCTGTCAAAACTTAAGTTCTAGTTTCGTTTCTATTATTACCCAGGAATAAATACGAATTAAGGAAACGTGTATATCTTTTTCTTACTAAAATGATAGCATGAGTATCGTGATTTTCCATATCTTTTTTTAACAATGTTTATGATCGGAAGATTTGCTGTAAAAGAAAAATGTGTTTATTTATTATTCGAGTGCGTCATTATGAGCAAAAAAATATTACATAAAATAAAACAAATAAAACAGAAAAATCAGATCAAATCTCATTCACAATTAAAATAAATAGAATATGAAAATTTGATGGGCAAATATGTTTTTTTTCATTCATTTCAAATCACAGACATATGTTTTAACTTTAATTATATGTATTATAAATAAGAAAAAAATAACTGAATACTGTAATAAGAAAACGGATAAAAAAGCAAAAAAAATCGTAAGGAAAAGTTATTATATGACGATGATGATGTTATTTTCTACCATAATCGTAACCTGAAAGAACTCGAAAACATAATGGAGACAGATTTCAATAGTCTAGCTGACTGCATGAGATTAAATAAATTAAGTTCGAATGTAAAAAAAAAAACATAGTGTATGATTTTTGGGAACAAACAGGACTTAAATATCAACATTTCTCTCGGAACTGGCTATATTGAAAAGACCAATGTTACTAAATACTTGGCCAAATTTTCATGGAGCTACCAATTTGAACATGTAAAATCAAAAATAGAACCCGTAACTGGCGTATTGCACAGACTTCGTGGCTTGCTTCCTCATTCCGATTTGTTTGCCGTCTACTACGCTATTATTCATTCCCACCTATCCTATCTATCATGTATATAGGGTTTTGCCAGCAAAAATCAGATCTCGGAAATACAAGTTCTTCAGAATAAAGCTTTGAGAAACATTTTTGGACTGAAATGGGATTCTTATGTCAAGGATATCTACCGACAGACAAAAATACTTCCTTTCAAGGTGATGCCACTGCATGACCAATAGTGTTTTGAATTTCATAAACTTTTCTGCACGCACAAATTTAAAATACACATTTGGTCATGATATTCACAATTACAATACGCGTTACTCGGGGAACCTTCATGTGTTTTAAGTTTCGCTCAACAAAGTTTGGCAGAAGGTCTCTGGAAAATATTGGCCATTTCAAATTTAACAAACTGCCCAGTGAGCTAAAACACGAAAAATCGAATAGAAAATCCAAACGTGTCGCAAATAAAAAATATTACTTAAATCTTTTTGATAGTAATATTTATTTACGTTATTATATAGATTTATTTATTTATTTATTTAACTTTTTGTACATAATGTTATTTGTACATTGGCGGGCTTATTGCCAAATGGCAATTTCTTCCAACCAACCAATAAAATAAAAGTTATATTTTTATAATTCAAGTTACAGAACATATTCAATAGAAAAAAAAAAAAAAGATTAAAAATTTAAAGATATATAAAAATAGAAATAAACGTATTTGTTTATAAATTACCTTAAATCGAAACTATTACTCAATGGGAAAAAAGAGGAAAGAGGAAAGAGGAAAAAGGAAAGGAGGAGAGATTAAGGAAGAGTAAGGAGATGTTTCTTCAGACGTGATTTAAACAGAGATAATGTAGTAACATCTTTGATGGTGGATGGGAGATGATTCCACAGTCGAGCCGCATGGACACTATATGAGTTAGAGAAGAAAGAGGAATTGTGTATGGGTATTAAGAGAGTGCCTTGAGAATGAGAACGAAGAGGTAAACCATGAACTGATAAGCGTTGAAATTTTTCACACAGGTATATAGGAGCGTTAGGACTATGAAGTACATTGAACAGAAGTGAGAGGGAGTGATAGTCTCTCCGCTGTCTAATTTTGAGCCATTTCAGTTGCCTACGATAATCAGAAATGTGGTCATATTTTCTAAGACCAAAAATGTACCTTATGCATGTATTCTGAAGTCGTTCAAGTTTATCGAGTTGCTCACAGCTTAAATCAGTCATGGAAACATCAGCGTAATCTAGAATGGGTAGTAGTAATGCTTGTACAAGAGTGCATTTAGTACTAATGGGTAAGAATTTTTGCAACCTTCTAAGTGAGTGTAGACTGAAAAATATTTTGCGGCTTAATTCATTAGTATGAGCTCGCCAGCAGAGATGTTCATCCATTAGTACTCCTAGATTTTTTACGGATTTCCTAGATGGTGTAAAGTACTGTGTTTTATGCTTTTTATATAATTTTTCTTACTATTTCGGATGTATTAACTATGTATGATATTATTTATTGTCACAAAAATGTTTTTTTTTTACTCCTGGGAGTATAATATGTACTTTTTGTATCATATGTTTTATTAATAATAAAAAAATATAAATTAAAAAATATATGAAAGCAGACAGAGGAGTTTGCTTAATAAATATTCTTACCTTTACCAATTAAACTATTGTTTAAATAATTGTATATAAAAAAAAACATTATTTTCCAATATTAAAAAAAAAACATAATGTATTTTATCCACCCACTCAAAAAAATATTGTTTATTACAAATTCTACATAATATAAGAACAGGAGACAAACATTATTTCTGCTTTAATAATATTACATTCATTGCCATCCTTACTGAGCTATCTTTAATCAGTATAATTTTATGTGATTAATATTAAAAGCATTAACTTTCTGGTCAAACATTTAACGAAACGTTATTAAATATCGGTATATAATCACTTACCGACTTTTCTTACTTACTTACTCACCGACTTTTCTGGTTTAATTAAAACACCAATTGGTGTCCTGACAAAGAGACCGGTGCGTCTCGAAACCGGTAGACATAGAAAAGTCGGTGAATGGTGTTGTACTAATATTTGAAACATTGAATTTAATTTTACTCTGTAGGATTCATAGTTACAAATGTGTTGTTGAATAGTTTAAATTTTAACAATGTTTGATTATGTCAAAATGCTTGCAGACTGGCTGGATTTCCTCCCTAGGGAGTTGTTCATATTTAAATTTATTTCAACAGAGAGGGAAAAAAATTGTGAAGGGAATATGGAAGTCTAGGCATTTACAGGGCTTATGACCTGTCATTGGCTGGTTTAAGTGGCCACTTTACACACTGTGTAACATTCACCATTCTGCCCATGTTTGAACATCCACATTTTCCCAACTCTTCCATCTGTTGACGTTTGTGAAGTATTAAATTTAATTCAACAGAGAGGGAAAAAATTTGTGAAGGGAATATCGAAGTCTAGGCATTTACAGGGCTTTTACTTCACAAAAGTCAACAGATGGAAGAGTTGAGGAAATGTGGATGTTCAAACATGGGCAGAATGGTGAATGTTACACAGTGTGTAAAGTGGCCACTTAAACCAGCCGATGACAGGTCATAAGCCCTGTAAATGCCTAGACTTCCATATTCCCTTCACAATTTTTTTTCCCTCTCTGTTGAAATAAATTTAAATAAGTTTAAATTTTATTTAGCCTCCTGAACCAGCCAAACCCTGGGCCGGTTTATACAACGCAACAACACCTGGAATAGAATGCCCGCAGCTGCTGAACCCTAAACATCTTTTGACGGATGACGGAGACCTGGAGGACTGTCTCCTTTTAAACGTATTCACTCCTGCAGTACGTTAACTTATATTAAAACTTTAAATTCTTAATTTCGCTTTCATCTTTACGTTTACCGATAGCGTGTGTTCTGTCCTATAGTATACCAACCAATTTCAAACTGTTGATGCAAGGCACTCATCTTTTTGCGAGAACTCTAACAATCATAACACCTGCGAGATGTATGAAGAATTATCAAGTGTTTCACATTTCAATCAATTCAACTTAATAACACCAACAATAAAGAAAAAAATAAACTTTGATTCCCAGAATTCTAAAGTTCTTAAGGTTTACTTTCCCCATTATCAAATTTATAAAAGCCATTATAGATATTGGTTTTGTTATATCCATTTTATGTTTCTCCATCTAGTTATCGTCATTGCAATAGTGACCACCATCTTAGAACTGATATTGTAAGAAATTTTTATCACTCTTTCCTTTTTAAAAAATTTAATTCGCCTTTATATAGTTAAAATGAATGAATACTTACTCGTAAATACCAAAATCAGATTTGTCAAAAAACATTGATTGAATACAAATTTTTTTGCTTGAGTCTAAAAGGGCCAGTGTTAGATTTCATATTTTTCTTGCTGAGATTTCGTAGAAGGTCGATGTCAATTAAAATATGCATAAAAGTAACTATTTTACTTACTCATACATACTTGGTAATGTTCTTTATAACATCAAAGAGTTCATTATAACACAAAAAAATGGCTGAATAATAATTACTCTCCTGTAATATTACGATTTACGACATTGGCCCTTTCAGATCCAAGTTGCAGATCTAACATATCGAGATTTTACAGACAGAATGCATTAAATCATTAAACCAAGTTCCCAGATAATCGCATTTAAAGTTTTTTTATTCTAGGTACTTAAAGCATAAAAATTGAAATATATAAAGACCATTGACTTAATGCATTCTGTCAGTAAAGCCTTGATATCATCTTGTTGATAATGTTTACATTCAAACAGACTTTTTTCATTCTTCAAATATTTTTATACCTTGTATAATAATATGTTTTTTAAATAATTTTTTTTTCATATTTGATTCCAATAAATATTAACTCTTCAGTTTATCTACCAAGTTTACTAATGTGTCGTGTGCTTATTTATTGTTGATTTTTCGTAGAAGTAGTAAATGATCATTCATTTAATTTAAAGTGTTGAATTGTAATATAACTATACGTAATTAATTTGACGTTTTATAAAAGTTAATCATGCCATTAAAAAAATGTGCTTCCATAATTTATAAAGATTCCAGGTGTCGACGCGTCCAACAAATTACTACCAGTGATGATTTACATTCACGGAGGAGGTTTTTATGAGGGATCTGCAAGATTTTTTCCTCCAGATTACCTTTTGGAAAAAGACATCGTGCTAGTTGTAATACAATATCGTCTTGGTCCTCTGGGTGTGTCTTTTATGCATTATTATATTTACCTTTTCAAAATATTTAATTATATAAAACGCCTTAATTTCTTCCATTTGTTGTGAGTATATTTCATAATATTTTTCATTCTCTTTGTTATTCTTTGTTTTCAATGCATTCAGGTTTCATGTCTCGTCAGACTGATGGAATAGCTGGAAATGTTGGTTTTATGGATCAAATAATGGCATTAAAATGGGTAAATAACTACGCTAATAGCTTTGGAGGAGACAAAAAAAAGGTAACTTTGTCTGGACAAAGTGCTGGGGCTGGTTCATTGTGTCTTATGCTTTTGAGTTCTATGGTTAGTAAAAACAATATTTTTTTACATTATTATTTTATCATCGGTGTAAACAAATAACTATTTGATTATTAATCAAAAGAATAAATTCAAACGATCGAAAATAGTCAATTTATTTCCATCTTTTTTGTTTGTTAGGTAGATGAAGAGCTGTTTCAACGAGCAATTATTCAATCTGGATCATGTTTCAGTAACTGGATAATTAATGAGCATCCCATCAATTTTTCTAATGCTCTGTTTAAAGAATTAACTAACACGAAGACGGACGAAATTGCTGAAAGCTTTATAGAAGAATCGTTCAGAAACGCCAATCTTAGCGATATTCAATCTGCAGTTATATCGCTTATTGTAAGTTCATTCCTATTGGAAGATAATATCTTCCAGAAAAACTGCATTGAAATAAATACAAAATACACTAATCTTGACTTTTCAGGCTAAAGATCCATCGACATTAATGAAAATTGGTGGAGCAGTTATTCAAAAATCTGGGGAACATAAATTTTTAGATAAGCATCCACAAGTATTAACCAAATTGGGACGGATAAAATCTAAATCAATGATGGCTGGCGTAACAAAGCACGATGGATCATTTCTTTTGACAGGTATTATTCCATTTTAAATATTAATGACTATTTGCAAATGTTCCAGAGATTAATGCTTCCATAACCTCAAAAGTATACATTAAAATCGTTGCAATCTCATCTATTAATCTATTTCAGAGTTTTCTAGGATAATTTAATGTTTTATGTTGAATATTTTTTTTCAGGATTATATGACAAACTAGAAACCCTTGGTCTAACGAATAACTCGGAATACATGAGAAATAACTTGACAAGAGATATTTTAAATACTTTCGGTAGATAAACAAAATTGTAATATATTTTTTGAAACACCTCCATGTTTATCATTTTAGTTTTAGTCTATATCGTGTGAAAACTTTATTTGTAGAAATTGTTGATAATACTGGAGCACTCGTCGACCATTTTGAAAATATATACTTCAAAAATGAGTTCGCCGAAGACAAACCTTTATCATTTTTCAACATGTATCCTGGCTTAGTAGACGTACGTTGAAAGATTGATGAAAAACCATTTGACTTATGTAATATGTTTCTTTTTTTCTGTTATTTAAAAAGTTGCACCAATTTTAGATTATCGGAACTTGCTTCTTCAAAGCGCCTGTCTTGAGACATGCTAAGATCAACGCATTTTACAAGCCAACTTTTCTTTACACTTTGGATTATAAAGGAGAGCATTCGCGGTTTGGCTATGGAAAGGATACTTCTAAATACCCTTTTAATGGAGGAATTCATCATTCGGATGACCTTCTTTACCTATTTCCTTATCCTTATGAAAGATTAAACGAGGATGATACCAAGATGGCCCAAATTATGGTGAGTAATCAGCTTTTTTTTTTTATGCACGTATCGAATGACCTAATTTTAAAACGAGGTTTCAGGACTTTGCTTACAACAGGTTTATATCAACATGATAAGTTTCTTAATCTTTTTTTTGAAGTAGTAAAGTTCCCATGCTATTATTGTTACCTATCACTCTGACAGGAGAGACGAAGGCCGGCGTTACCCAATCATGTAGTTTGTCACTTGAGACTTAAGTTGCGATGCGGCCTCCGTGGTGTAGTGGTCAAGACGCTTGACTCACGCTCGGAAGGTTCCGGGTTCGATTCCCGGTGAGAACACAAAAATCAAAATGAATTTTTCTCAAGCCTGGGTGTTCTGTGATGTAATTCACCACTGTAATTGGGCCTACTGGCCTGTAGTGGTGCAAAAATAAATGAAAATGAAATGAAATGAAAATGAAATGAAATGAAAATGCAAGTCAATATTATTTTCTTAACTATCTAGGTACTAATTTCCAATATTTTCATAACATATTTTAAGACAAACGCTTTAAAGTTATTGCAAATAATTTTAAAATTTAACTGCTTTAAAATACATTAAATCTGCCAAAGAGAAAACTTTTTGATAAGAAAATATGGAAGTTTGTATATTTACAAGACTTTTGAACTGCATTCGACAGGTTTTTTCTTGTGGTTAATAATTTTTCTTTCAATTTAAGTCAGCCAATGACAAGTCGTGCACCTGCTTATGCCCTGACATTCATATTCTCATTTTAAAAGTATTCTTCGTTACTGTTGCAATATATGTCAATTGTTGTAACTTCCTAGGGAGAAGAATTAGGTCCTCACTTAAAATTATTTGGATATTTAGATCACACGTTCAAGCTTTAACAGAATGCTCAATTCAAGACCACAGTCTCAGGCTGGAGAAAACCAGATTTAATGTTAATCCGCAGAAGCGTTTCCTGAGCAACAATAGGGTTGTTGATGATTGGAATAAGCTGCCTTAAGAGCCGGTCTCAACGCGTAGTCTCAATAAGTTCAAAAATGGTCTAGACCAAAACTATTAGTTTTGGAAAAGTTTAAGTTCGTCAACAACTTCTAACAGTGTTCTTTAAAATATATTTGAACAGATTGGCTTGAAGGTGCATGCTTAAAATTAAAACAATAATATTTTTAAAATTCATAATTTCTTTTTTTATCGGGAAAAAGTGCCTATGCACTATTATGCAGTTTTGTTTTTTCTTTGGAGCACGTTTACACGATTTTACGGGAAATTGTTGAATGTTAAATTATTTGAATGGTTGTTTAACCAGGTTCAATGTTCGTTTATTAAAAAAATGTATATTTTTATGTACCGATAAATTGAGTTTTTTTTATTTTTATTTATTTATTCACACTCTTTATCAAAATACAATACCATATTCGCTTTGCCCAGCTAACAAGGGTACACACCCCGTTCTAAGCTAGGCAATTACATGTTTATATATTATAATAGTTAACAAATTAATATAGAGCAAGACAAACAAAATATAAACTTATTCGGATACACATTTTGATTCATATACATACCGACATACACATATATACACACATGTATATATAAATATACACATATATATACACATGTACATACACACACACGTACATACACCCATGCGCATACACATACATACATTCATAAAAACATAGACAATTTATTTATGCGAAACTTCATGGTTGTCATCTATAATATATTTTAAAAAAATTATTCCTTATTTTTTTTATTTTATTTTTGACATCCAGTAAGGTTCTCCAATCCGTGGCATGCATCAACTTTTCTGACTCCCTACGACCAATGTCATGAAAGAGCGAGGTCAACACCTTCCGTAACTTGACAACACTCCCGTCTTTCCACGATTCTGGCAAAAGGTTATGGACCTTTTTGCCTACGTTATAGTGTTGTCTCGATGCCAGAACAGTGTTGACCCCTTCACTTAGTATCAGATCCCTATTAGAGTATCTTGTATTATGGTTGTGGTTGACGCTTGGGTAAATGTCTCTCTTACTTTAGTTTAAAAGATTTCTTGTTCACTTTTGTTTTAAATTGACTTTATAACATATGACTACTAGCATTTTGATATACTAAATGACTCTTGTACTAGCAGACTCAGTATTTCACATAAAGATTTTGATAAATTGAATTTATATATAAAGTTTTTATTTGAAGCACTAACTTTGTGGTTATTCATTTTAATAAAATAAATGAAACAGCTTTGTTTTTAACCACTAATTTTTATTTAAATATTTTAAAAGGTAAATCTTTGGACTAGCTTTGTCATCAATGGCGTACCAAACTCTCCAGGATCAACACCTTGGAAGCCATTAAATAGGAGTAAGTAAATGTATTTTTTTGTCTTCTTTGCCGTTGTTAGTGCGTTTGGCTATTTTGTGTTAGGTCCTGGGTTCGAATCCCATCTGGAAACGAAAACAAAATATGCTTATGTATTTTAACACGTAAAACGAATAATTTAAGAATACAGTTCTGTCGGTGAAAACCCTAGATGAGTGTTTTTGACTCGATGGCTACTCTCAGATAGGAATCCTGAAAAAGGAAATTGATTAGAGGTAAGAGCGCCTCGTAGTGTTACGTGGTAGTTGGCGCGTTCGCCTACCATGTTAAAGGTTCTAAAAAAATCCAGATGCGTTACAATTGGAGTACTGATGCTGTGCCCTATGCACCACTAGGTGCAGATATTTTTTTTTTATAATGATGAAAACTTTTAAACACAGATTTCAAGAGATTACGTTGCTATCTATAGCTGAACTATTTATGTAACTGTCCTATGTTCTAGGCCGCAACGGACCATACTTCCATATAAACGCAACATGTTATGCAGATCAAGACTTCGTGGAGAAAGAATATTTTGCCGCTGTAAACGAAAAATACACTATTTAGTAGTTAAACAATTGTTTATTTTCAAAAAGACTTTATCATATTATTATTTTGGATAATTATTGTAGCACCATTTTTGTAAAAGTCACGAAAAAAGCCGCTGTACAATAAATATCCCAACACGTCCGGCAGGGATATTCAATTTCAGAAATAATATTCGAAATACTAGTTTCCAAATAGAAAATCTTCAAATAATATTTGTATAAATATTATGTATAAATATTATTTTATCTCTAATTCTTATTAATTTATGTATTTTTATATTTGCAAATGTTATCATGAAAAAAAATTTTTAATGTTGAGTTTTTCCATCTTTCATCTTTCCCCATAGGGCCTTTTTGAATTTCCGAAAAATTAGAAATCGAACCACCCTAATGAGCAATCACACTGCATTACTCATTTTAATAGAAAAAAACAGAAGACAAACAATATTTATTTAAACTTATAATTAGAAATCAAACACTGATTTGAGTCTACTGAACACTTTATTTTTACAAATATAAACATTTAAAAATAAAAACTTCGTGACAATTGTTTCGCCTTATTAGGGCATTTTCAAAGACATTCGTTTGACTATCTAAATATCCCAACACGTCCTGCAGGTATATTCAATTTCAGAAATAATATTCGAAATACTAGTTTCCAAATAGAAAATCTTCAAATAATATTTGTATTCTTCAAGCTTGTTTTACAACTGAAAAAACGCGACTAGGTTAAAGACGCAAAATAAAATGTACTTTTTTGTATGGAGAATAAGCTGAGGTAATCGGCTAGTTTCATCATTCCCTGAGAACGAACTGGGTGCTAAATATAAACGGCGGTGGTGATTTATAATAAATAATAATCATTCAGGCTGGGAAATCCAGCCTATCTGCAAACATTTAGATATACTCAAAACATTGTTGAATCAACTAGCTGGTAAAAGAAGTATAGAAATTGGAAAATGGTTTTCAGGCGTTGCCTAGTAGGTGAATTGGTTCAGCCGGATAAATCTCACCCACAAGATAAAGGTTTCAGCTCTTTTACATCAAAAAAGTCAACAGATGGAAGAGTTAAGGAAATGAGGATGTTTAAACATAGGCAGAATGGTGAATGTTACACAGTGTGTAAAGTGGCCACTTAAACCAGCCAATGACTGGTCATACGCCCTGTAAATGCCTAGACTTCCATATTCTAGTCTCAAAAATGTTTTCTCTCGTTTTAAGTTAAATTACGAATAATAATTTTATTTATTTTTCCGTAAACAAAGTTACTATAAAACATTTTTTATAGAAAGTCAAATATAATGGTAAGCTGTGCACAATCGCTTATTTTGACGATTAGCCACTGAAATATATAACATGTTAAAAAAAAACAGTTATATCAAATTTGATTTACGTTTGAAAGATAATATTACCAAACGTCTTACATCCACAAAGGACGAATTAAATTCTATTAACTTGAAGTTATTATTTTTTATTATTTTTATTAAAATAAGTAGAAAACATTAGTAACTACTAGTAGATTTTTAATTAAACAACAAATATTCTTTATATATATTATTCCTCTGTACGTGTGATGTCATTGAACTCCTCCTAAACGGCTTAACCGATTTACGTGCGATTTTCAGAGAAATATAGATCTTTACGCTGTGCGTGTTCGTAGTTATTAATATATTCAATCTAATATGTAAAAAAGAAGTAAGGAGCATAAATATTTTATTCATCGATCTACCGGGGTTTCATTTACAAAAAAATGTAAAGATGTTGTTTTTTTGTGTATAAATAAAGTTTGTTTTTGAATGTTTACAAACAGCATTTGTTTTTTATGGATCTCAATAAGATTCTATTCTTAAATTCCTTATAATTTCCACCCATTTTTTTTATTGGATTTTTGAAAATACAAAAATAATATTAACTTCAATAAAAATTTTAAGTTGTATTCCTACATAAGTACACCCCTCTCTTGGTGAGAAGACCGGAGCTTGACGTTTGCAAAAAGTATTTGAAAAAATATTTTTTTTTCAGGAATTCAACCATAAACAAGTAGTACTTAAATTCAATATTTGAATATTAACAATTTTTAGTTTTGGAATTCAATCATAAACAAGTATCTAGGTACAAACTTATCAATGAATGAATGTCTTTTCTAAGGTTATAGCAGGCAAACTAACGTTCGGGCAGGACAACGTCTGTCGGGTCCGCTAGTTATTTATAAAATTATTTGTTTTATTTAAAACTTAAGGTACAAAGAATAAGTACTTTGGCGAACGTATTGCTAAAAGCAACATCTTCCAGACAGCCAAAAAACAAACTGGTCAAAAGAAGAGATTGGTCAAAATTTTGTAACAGAAAATCATAAATACATATATAAGTCAAAATTAAATTTGAAAAAAAAAACTAATTAATTAAAAATAATAGCTGTTTTTTTTTTGTTTAATAGGGAGATAGGGCTTGCATATATAAACATTAATACAGTTTTTTTTAAATGCGTTATGTTCTACGTATTACTGATGAGGAATGTAGGTTCAGATAGTGAGTTTGGAAGGAGAGAGGAAAAGGAACCAAGGAAATAAAAATGGATAAAAAAATAAATTTGAGAGAAAAAGAAGCAGTAAAAACTCAAGGATTTCAAGATTCTGGGGATATATAATAATGTTTAGACATTTCTTAAAGATGCCCAGAGAAGGTGCATTTTTGAAGAAGTAGCTCAGGAGTTAAAATCTTATATGCAAACAATAATGGGTAAAAATAAATAATGCGGAGTTATTTTAAATTTGGAAGGCTTTGAAAAATAATTTCCCTTTTATCAATAATCAAATAACCTTTCAATATAGCCTATTATACGATAGAATTACATGTTGGTGTATTTACTGTCCTGACAGAGGTCAGGTAAGTCTCGAAGTCGGTAGACATAGAAACTTCGATGAGTGATTAAATACAATTATTTGCTAACGTTTGGTATTATCATATTCTGTATCTTAAAGCATAAACCACGAGAGTCGCATTAAACGAAGTGTTCAGAAACAAGATTTGGTGATTTCCAAAACATGATCACTTTTATGCCAAATGAAACAATTTCAATCTGTAAAGAAGTTTCAAATTAATGATTATTTTTATATTGAAAGTACCTACATATTAAAATAGCGTATTTAGGACAACTGATGTTTTTTGCATTAAAATAATGTGGACTTTAGATTTTTAAGACGTAAGTGGACTTCGATGTTTTATTCGTGTATAAAATGGAATATTTAGATAATTTCGGCATTTTTAACTTTAAAACGGCAAAAAATGGACTCCCGTGTTTTATTTTCTAAGGTACAGATATTATTAGAAGTCAAATGACATAAATCAAATTAAAAATATAACATGAACATAATACACTAGATGTGATTAAATATTTTAGATTTTCACTGCCGTTCAGAGTTCAAATGCACACTGATCGCGTAATCTCGGTTGTTAATCATACTTTTTACGACTTTGCGTTATAAGTTTTCCATTGATTTGTATAATATTATTTCAGAGATAAGAGCAACAAAATAAAATATTCCGAAAAAGTTATTATCAGTGACCTCTTGCGGAATATCTGAAAACCAAAAGTGTGACTCTGCTAAAATTTATTAATGTGGTTAAAAACTTTTTGGAACATCCGCAAGATGACGCTAGCATACAATCACCATCATTCCTTTTCCGCACTTTAAAGTGCATAGGACACTGACAACCGCAGCGTATCTTGATCGTTTTTATTACATGAAGGTTAAATCAGTCTAACGCTTCAAGTGCCAGTCCAGGGACTAATAAATATTTTATTGTAAAAACATGAAATGTCAACTATGTCGAGAATCTAAAGCTAGGGTTTCCTAGGACAGCGGTGCCCGTATTTTAACGGCCGTAGTGAACGGTGATGCAGTTGACAGCCGTCGTAACGTCGACTATAGAGTGGTTTCCGAGGTAAACGGTGTTAAATGGTGTTGATAATACCGTTTTCCTAGGAAACCACACTCTAGTCACCGTTAAGACGGCTGTCCACTGCATCACCGTTCACTACGGCCGTTAAACTACGGGCACCGCTGTCCTAGGAAACCCTAGCTTTACTCGAGACCTGAATGTTCAATGGCCTGCATTAATGTGTAAATGTCTGTCGGTGAACAAAGTAAATATACAATTTTGTTAGGACGCACATTAAAATATGGCCTGGCCCACCTAGTCTAAGTTAATTGGCCCTACAGGCATCAGCTAATCGGCTCTCCGGGCCTCAATTATTTTTTTCTATAAATATTTTCTTCGTATTATTAATTACGTTATTCGGCAACTAAAAACTCTTATTTCAGAACGCTCTGTTAAAATGATAAATGACCCCGCATTGAAAAATCGTGGTTCAATTATACTATTTATATTTATATCCGTAGTACCTATCACATGTATTTATTTATAAATTGTATATCCGGCCTAAGCCAATAACACTTTCATGCAGAAACAATGTATAAGAAACTGAACAATAAAAACATAAAACTATACAACAAAGAAAAACAAGGGCAAAAAAATAATGGTATACAAAATAATATATATGATAGTATTAAATCAATGAATTATGATTTTTGCTATTTCGAATATACTGCGGTAACTTTTATTTTTATTATTATAATTTATCTAAAGTTATTAAATCGAATAATGTATAAAACAACTGTGTAATACGAGTATGTATAAATATTATTCTATCTCTAATTCTTAATATTTTATGTATTTTTATATTTTTGACACTTATACAATGATATTTACACACATGTCCACCCTCGTTCCATTATAACACCCACTCACCCACCCTCTCACACACTTACACTCACACAAACACTCTAACATGTATGTATTGTACGAGTATTTAATGTATTTATATGGATATCTGTTATTGGTTTTATTCTCTGTATATTTTATTTGTTATAATTTTTTTTAAATGTATTACTGTTAATATCCATAATAAATAAAATAAAATTTAAGAAAATATATTGTTTTAAATTATTTCATAATTTTGTAATAGAACACGGTTATGTTAAATGCATTTATGTTTATGTTTATAAAAGGCATTTTTGCCGTATACACACTAATAAATAAATAAATAAATATTTAAGAACCACGATCAACATGTTCAACTTCGAGATAAGCCATCTCAATTCTTTTTCATCCCACAGTGTAAAAATTATAATAAATGCATGAGCGGTTGCTAAAACATTGTAAATTTGTTCATTTAAAATGAATGAATTAGTGGCGATTATTATTATATTTGGCATAAATATGAGCATGGCTTAAGACTCATGTCCCACTAAAAAGTCTGTAGAGCCAGAGAAATATCACGTTTTTTAAAAATATATTTTTAAAGTAATGAAGGTCTATAAAATACTGTCCAGTAAACAAAATTTTTTATCGCAAAATATAAAAAATATTTTTTAATTTGTTATTTTGAATTCCCGCTAAAACGGTCATTCCTTCGGCCACGCCCCTAATACGCCACGATTCATGTTTATTTGTTCCTATCCGGTAAATTTTGTTTAGAAGATTATCATGAATCGTGACGTCACAATAATCAAAGCTAAACACGTCGCGTTTTTCTACCAACATATTTTTATTGATTTTTTTTTTACATTTGTGCATGAAAACATTTCTCCAGAATATCCATATTGATTTTGAAAATACAATTCATTATTCTATATCCCTTTTATATATTTTTATCGGTTTTCGTAGTATGTGATATTTCCCTATTGGCAGCTCTTTATTTATTAACAAGATAAGTGCTTAAATTTAATTGAAGCTTTTAAATTTGTAATTTAATGAAAACAATTTATTTTGTTATCACATGCTACGGATTTATTCAAATGATCTAGAAAACAAGTGAGTTTTTAAGTTCTTCCCGGAACATCACTTCGCTCTCGCAGCCTCGCACCTCTACTGGGAGAGCATTTCATGTCATAGGGTCTGCGACCGTAAATGCGCGTTCACTGAATTTAGTGCGCTGTTTGCATAGAGGTATAATAACTTTTTTCCCGTCTTAGACGTAGCTGATTTAACCACAAGACGCCTGTCAGCTAGTTCATCTGGAATGCATATATACCCTTGATATTCCGGAGCAGCGTTGTGCAGGGATTTATACATAAGCCATTAGAGTTTGTATTCCACCCTAGGAGATAAAACGTTGCCAGTGTAATTTGAATGAGTTTATATTAATATTTTTGAGGCAATAATGTGTGGATTAGCAATAAACAATAAACAATAAGTGAAAAGGGGGCTAATTAGTTGGGGTATTGTTTGACACCTGCAAAAGTGCGATTCCCAAACCGCGGACCGAGGCGAGGTAAGGCGCGGGAAGTTTTTAGCTTCCTTGAAAGCCTATGCAGACGGGTGCTGTACTGAGCGACAATCAACAGCTGGAACATCTGGGACTCACGTGGCACCGGCGCGCGGCGACTCGAGCTTCCAGCAGAAATGTACACGCTCGGTACACAATAGAGACACCATTAGTTTTAAATGACTGCTATTGTTGTGTAAATGACGTTATTTTGTGGATTTTAGTGTTAGATACTTCTGTGAATACTTATACTGTAA